>NC_069505.1:478141281-478186281 GCF_027579735.1 Bombina bombina | reverse complement strand
ATAAAATCAAAAGGTGCTTCAACAAAGTATTAGTTTAAGGGTGTGCACACTTATGCAACCATATTATTTTATTTTTATATTTTTTCTTCCCTCTACCTAAAACATTTCAGTTTGTTTTTCAATTGAGTTGTACAGTTTATAGGTCACATTAAAGGTAGAAAATATATATATGTGTGTGTGTATATATATATATATATATGTATATGTATATTTGTGCGTATATATGTGTTTGTGTGTGTATATATATATATATATATATATATATGTATGTGTGTGTGTGTATGCATATATGTATGTGAGTGTATATATATATATATATAATGTGTGTATGTGTATATATATATATATATATATATATATACGGTATATATATATATATATATATATATATAGGTAGCCCTCAGTTTACGCCAGGGTTAGGTTCCAGAAGCAATGGTTGTAAATCAAAACCGTTGTAAATTGAAACCCAGTTTATAATGTAAGTCAATGGGAAGTGACGAAGTTAGGTTCCAGGCCCCTCCACCTACTGGCTATTTTAAGCAATGCTCTGCTTCTCAATGCTTTTCAATAGCAGTCACATGACTGAAAAAAAAGGTTGTTATTCTGAAACGGTGCAAATTGAACCGTTTTAAAAGTTTGAAACCTTTACCTAAACAGTAATTATATAGAACTAGTTCCAATTTACAAATCACAAAAGTTTACAAAATCCCAACTTTCTACTCATTGAAGTGACATAAAACCCCACATTTTTTTATCTTAATTCAGATAGAACATACAATTTAAACAACTTTCCAACTTACTTCTATTATCAAATTGTCTTTGTTTCTTGTTATCATTTGTTGAAAGCAGGATGCTCCATGTCGGCGTGCTGGCCGATGGTTGCTACCCAAGCCTTCATTCTTTGCCCCATTTTGCCTTTATGTTTGGGGCGCACAGCTAGGCAAGGATAACGCAAGCTGGAAAGGAAATCGTATTGGCCGTATGTGCCGCGGGTGAACCGCTTCTATGTTGTGCTAAGAGGAGAAAAACAAAGCCATAAAAAATCCAACATACTTTCTAGAGCTAAAGACTGTCCGGCTCAGTTGGACATCATCCGCACCGATCGGAGCTGTGGTTCAGACGGGGAGGAGACTCGGAAATGGTGGAGCGAGATTGCTGATGCGGCGGAGGTGGTGGTCCGGAGTAGTCTCTATTCTCGGAGTGTAGCGGTGAGCGAGTGTCTGCCGGGGCGGAGGAAGAAGCAGCAGCCGCTGATTGGAGGGCAGACGCGCTGTAGTTAGTGAGAGTGGTGGATGCGCGGAGGGATCCGGGCGTCACGCTCTCGCAGGGCAGCAGCGCTGAAGTTCCAGTCACAAGCAGCCGGGCTGGGTGCCGCGAAGTACAGCTGAGGAGGCGGTGCATGAGTACCAGGACCAGTGTGCTGACATAAGCGCACCCCAGCTGAAAAGACCTCCAGCCCAGAAGTGTTTCCACCCTCCCGCAAGTATCTAAATGATGTATATTGTCTTGTTTTAGCGGTTCCCTAAGTTTATACAGACTATCACAGTTCAATACCTCAGAGTTTGTTTAAGGAATGACGGAGTGGAGAAATGTTAAAGCGTGACTTTGAAATATTGTTTGCTTTGGAATATCGTTTGCTCCCTCAAAATACTGAAGAGGACTGTATATCTTTGGCCTAATTCTTTTTTTTTCAACAGGCTGGTACTTTGGTATAATAGTGGCTCCTTGCACTATGGTATAAGAAGGGGACTTATATAAGTTATCTAAGGGTCACCCGGTGTCACAGCCAGGAATATCAATCCCTTCAAGGGCTAGGAGACTGTTTCCCTAAGTTCAAGGTTTTCTGTTGAAAACTCAGGGCGGACTTGAACTCTCATTTATATAAATTATAATATTGAATGGTTGTTGAATAAGCCACCTGCGGATAGTCTGAGGGGCTTTCTTTTCAGTCATCTGTAAATAAGTGTTATCAAGAAAGGCATATTCTGATAAATATTGTCAATTCATACAGTTGCTTAATCCGGCAACAGAATGTTGGGGTATAATAGGCTGTTTGAGGCTTAGAGTCCAACTTATTTTTTTTCCTGTCATATCTCCAGGGCATAGGCCCAAAGCACTTCACGTTGAAAGAGTTTTATATTCACTGCACTATATTTTCACACTAAATTGTAAGTGACACTATCATACGGATAGTCAGAGTTAAGGTAACATATAGGTATACACATATTTAGAATAAGAAGAAAGGACACGGTTGAGATTTAAAAAAAAAAGAAAAGGGGTTTTGTCTTAGGTCAGATAAAAAAAAAAGCTTAGAATCACGTAGATATTACAGTTTTTCTATAGGGGGTTCTTTTTTCCTCCTTCTAAGGTTGTTTTGTTCACTTAATGGAAAAGTTTGTAACACATGGAAAAAATAACTCACCGAAAATGCCTGCGAAATCTAAAGATAAAAAAAATAATAAGTTGGGCGATACCAGTGTAGATACATCGACTGAGAATGTATCACCTGTTATTGATACCCAGGTTTTGATTGGTCAACTTACAGCCATTTTCTCCCCTCAATTTGAGGGAATAAAAAAAGAACTTGGAGTTATCTCCACGGAGATAGCAACACTTTCTGCCGAGGTTAAGCAATTCTCCGTCAGAATAGGGGAAGCGGAGAACAGAATCTCCTTAGTAGAAGATAGGGTGACGTTCCAAGAGGGTATTATCCAAGCCCAAGAGGCCAAATTAAACAGTATGCAGCTACGCCTGGAGGATTTTGAGGATCGCTCCAAGCATAATAATATCAGGATTATTGGCCTTCCGGAATCCCCGGAGTTTGATGACCTTATTAAATTTACTTCTATCACCCTCCCTCAGGGTATTGGTATAGCAGCTCACTCTCTCCCCCTAGCAATTGAAAGGGCACACAGAGTCGGCCCCAGGAGAGATCCAGCGGTTGGGCCAGGAATACCTAGGATGTGTATTTTTAAGTTGCTGAAATTTCAGGACAAGCTTGAGGTATTGAAGCTGGCTAAGAAAGCTGACACTCTGGTATTTGGGAACAGCAAGATATTGCTGTTTCAAGACTTCTCTGCGGAAACATCCACTCGGAGAAGAATAATGGCACCTTACTGCTCACAGTTGATTAGT
Organism: Bombina bombina; assembly: GCF_027579735.1. Classification (NCBI taxonomy): domain Eukaryota; kingdom Metazoa; phylum Chordata; class Amphibia; order Anura; family Bombinatoridae; genus Bombina; species Bombina bombina. The sequence continues at coordinate 478,183,146 of NC_069505.1, read as the reverse complement.
AGAGGTATAAAAGCCAGTTTATTTTATCCAGCTAGAATTATAGTTGAAAATAAGGGGGCTAAATTTACATTCAATGAAGTTGTAGAGGTTAAAGAGTTCATGAAGACCCTAGAATCTTAATGGAATTTAAAAACAAAAGTAGGATAGTGAGCAGCAGAATGCCCTGGAATTTAGTTCTCTTATGTAAAATAGCTACAGCTTGTTTGTTTTTTTCTCTGATAAGTATTTTTATTTGTTTTTACGCACAGTTATATTTAGTTTTTGTGTTTCATTGTTTTGTGATCTACGAAGAGTTTTTGTATGTGCTCGCTAGAGAAGAGCAACTGCAAGTAATGATATATCTGATGTTGATTGTACTTTTTTTTCTCCCCTTTTTCCTCTCCCTCTCTCTTCCTCTCCCCTCCGGTGTTCCCCTTTCAGCGTTTGTTTTTTTGCGGCCATTCCCGGTATGGTCATCGCGTTAGTACGAGACTAGATAATGGAAGTTGGGTTTAAAATATTATCGTGGAATGTGGGAGGGATCTCTTCTCCGGGTAAGCGCAAATTAATTATTAAGACTCTTGCTAAAGAGAAGCCAGATTTAGTCTTTGTGCAGGAAACTCATCTGGACGCGGTCGAAGCAGTCAAGCTTAAAATAAATTGGGTTGGCAAAGTAATTTCTTCCTCTAGTCCTTTTAAAAAACGAGGAGTTGCAGTGTTATTTCACAAGGACCTGGACTATAAAATTATTAATGTAGAGATAGACCCCGCAGCCAGATACATTTTGCTACAAGTCATGGTTAATGGTGTAAAATATATTTTCTGCAACATTTATGCCCCTAATAAATTTTCAATTAAATTTTGGGATCAGATCAAAAACAAAATATTCCCTTATCAAAGGGAAAATTTAATCATATGTGGAGATTTTAATATGACTATATGTCCAGGATTAGATCGTTTCTCAAAAAAGAACTCCACCATATATAAGAAAAATGCTAAGTATTTTAAGAGATTTTGTAATAAATTTGGCTTGTTTGATATTTGGCAAATTCAGAACCCACAGGTTCTAACTTTCACGTGTGAGTCTAAGGCTCATAGGATTTTTTCTAGGATTGATCTTTTTTTAATCTCAGAATCATTAGCAGTACAACAAGTTAAAGCTGGAATTGGTGAGTTTGTGATATCTGATCATGCGATCATCTCCTTGTTATTTATGAGATCAGAGGAGATTATGTCACTCGGACCTGTCTTTTGTTTTCCCTGATTTTTGTATGCCAATCCCAAATTTACATCCTGGATTAAAAATTCATGGCAAGAATACGCGGTACTTAATTCTGAATATAGGCATAAAGTAGAGATTTACTGGGAGGCAGCCAAAGCCGTGGTGCGTGGAGGAATTATCGCTTATATGAGTAAATGTTCTAAAAAGATTAAGGAGCAGGGGATTCAATTCGCCAACATTGTCAAGACGGCTTATAGGAAAGTTCATCTTGATCCCTCTCTGACGAATTGGTCAGCATATCTGGAGTGTAGAAAGGAAAGAGATGTTTTTCTAAAACAAAAATCTCAAGAGGAAGAGGCAAGATTGAACTTAAAGTATAAGAGCTTTCATGGGTGTTCTGCAAAATATTTGAATTTTTCTAAGAATAGAAAAAAAAAGAATCTTATTGCAGTTATTAAAAGTGGTGACGATAGGTTTTTTAAACCGACAGAAATTGGCCAAGTATTTCATAGCTATTATCAACAATTGTATACCGCGATTGGTATTAATCAGTATAATCAAAATGTTTTTTGGTCTAAGATCAGCATTCCTAAGATCCAAGTGAATGAGCTGGTAATGCTGAATCAAACGATAACTAAAGAAGAGATTAGTAATACAATCGACAAACTTAAATTGAACAAAGCAGCTGGCCCAGATGGGCTCCCTGACGAATTTTATAAATCCTTAAAGGATGAATTGTTGCCATTATTGGAGGATTTATACAATAATTATTATTTATCCGATAAAGTTATTTCGGGTTGTTTACTGCTGCAAAAATCTCACTTATACTTAAAAAAGGCAAAAACCCTGAAGATCCGGCCTCTTATAGGCCAATATCAGTGCTCAACACCGATTATAAAATAATGGCTGGTATCATTTCAGCTAGGTTTAATCGCTGTTTACAGAAGCTGATCCACCTGGATCAGACAGGGTTTATGTCATCAAGAAACTCGACTAAGAATATTCGCAAGGTAACTGCATTTTTGGACTACACGTGGAGTTTAGATCAGGATTCAAATAGCCCAGTAATATTTGATTCAGCTGTCTTGACTTTAGACGCAGTCAAGGCTTTTGACTCCATCGTTTGGGAACATCTATTTCGATCTCTGGAAAATTTTGGGGTTGTAGGCAATTTTATTCAATATATTCATAAAATCTACTCAAATTCTATATCATACCTGCTGGTAAATGGTATTCGGTCACCAGAGATAATTTTACAACGTGGCACTAGGCAAGGTTGCCCGTTATCCCCTCTCCTATTCAATGTAGCATTAGAACCATTAGCAGTTAGATTTCGAGATGTTCTAACCGGTATTTCACTTGGTTCATATTGTTTAAAGACCCTGCTATACACAGATGATATTCTGTTATTTGTAGAAAACGTTCATCAATCCATTCCAGTAATCTTACAACTTCTTGCAGAGTTCAGTTCATTTTCTGGCTATCTGGTCAACTTAGAGAAAAGTGAACTTATGTATGTGGGTAAAAGTCTTCCTTGCGCGGGGAATATTCCATTTAAAGTAGTGAATACAATTAAATACCTGGGATTAGAGCTACATAGAAATCCAAAGTTGTGGTATGTTGCAAATTATTCCCCTTTATTTGTAAAAATAAAATGGGATCTCCAGCTTTGGGCGTCCTATCCCCTGTCGATTTCTGCGAAGATAAATTTAATAAAAACGATTATTTTTCTCTGTCTTCTTTATGCTCTACAAAATGTCCCTATTTTTATATCTAGTTTAGATATAAAAAAGCTATACGGCTATTTTTCTAAATTTATCTGGAAGGACAAAAAACCCAGAATAGCCTTGGCCAGGCTTATGCAAAAGGGGAATTCTGGGGGTTTGGCTTTGCCAGATGTCAAGCTGTACAACATAGCGGCTATGGTAAAATTCGCCCTAGATTGGGTTGCTGAAACCAATTTAATAGCTGTTAGCCAAGAAGAGGCATTTTACATACGTCCTTTTTCATTAAAAGCGATTCTGCATTGTAATCCCAGACAGCTCCGTTCTAATATCTGCAGAATGATATCATTTAAAACTATTGTCATAGCATGGCATAAGTTTTGTGGCTGGTTAGGAATAGATCCTTCTTTTTCAGATTTTCTCCCCATTCAAGATAACCCTCAATTTATACCGGTTATTTACCAAAAGGTATTTAAATCCTGGGAAAATAAAGGTTTATTTTTAGTAAAGCAATTGTTGGATGAAAATCGTCTGGTATATACAGCTGAATGTATATTTCAATCTTATGATCTACCTAGATCAGATTTGTTTGCTTACTTTCAAATTAATCATTACATACATGACCAGAATTGGCAGGACAGCAGGGTGGCAGATTGGTCAGATATCAGAACTCTAATTCAAAAATTCAACTCTGGAGTTACATCCATCTCTTTGATATATGACATCATGTTGTCAAAGCAAAGTGAAAAATACCTGGATAGGATCTGTAATTGGTTGTGTCCAGTTATTCCTGAGATTAATTATGAGAGGATTATTCAGAGTTTCAACATGTTAAATAAATGTAGGATATCTATGAGCTGGAAAGAGTCACACATGAAGCTTTTGAATCATTTCTATTTGCATCCGCTTAAAATCCAAAAAAAATTCTCTTCCAGTTCAAGTAACTGTCCTCATTGTTCTAATCATAAAGCAGACTTATTCCACATGTTTAGGTTCTGTCCCAAAATTAATCAACTATGGCTCAAAATTAGTTTTTGGTTTAATGCTCTTTATGATTTAAATGTCTCACTCACATTAAATGATGTGGTCTTATTGTTCACTTCACTTGACACTAGATATTCCCGACCAACGTGTATCTTGAACACGATTATTCTTGCGGTTCGCCATCTTATTCTCAAGAATTTGAAGGCGAACAAAGTGCAGACTTTTTGCTGGTTCTAAAAGAAATACAAGAACAAGTTATCTTTGAATCATATCATTTACAGGACGCCTCCGAGAAGAGAGTCAAAGATTTTCTTTTAGGATGGCTGCCAATTATTAAGTCTTATTCTTTCCCGGTACAAAGACAGATCCTTTTCCCGTTCCGTTTGTCCATTAGTTTCGCAGAATTAGTATTTTTGGATAAATTTCCCGCCACGTGGTTAAGTGCAGGACCTTAACTCACCTGATGGTATGTGAGGGCATGTGGACGTGGTCTGGCATGGGGGGTGGGGGTGTTTGGGGGTGGGTGAGGTAAGGAGGAAGAATTTCCCCTAGTTTTGTTTTTTTTGTTTTTGTGTTTTGTTCTGTTTTTCTTTTCTCTTTCTTGTTTCTGTTTTATGATATACTGAAAAATCCAGCTAGACAAAGTGGATTACTGCAAAATACATGAATTTTCATTTTTTATTTTTTTTTGTACAAATATTGTTGGAATGTTTTGCAGGTCTTTGTTTAAAAAATGATGTTTGTCTTGTGGAGATCAATACAATTTATGCAAAAAAAATAAATAATGTTTTACATTAGCAAGAGCACTAGATGGCAGCAGTTTTATAACAATGTTATACATTAGCAAGAGCATTAGAGGGCAGCAGTTTATAACAATGTTATACATTAGCAAGAGCACTAGATGGCAGCAGTTTTATAACAATGTTATACATTAGCAAGAGCACTAGATGGCAGCAGTTTTAGAACAATGTTATACATTAGCAAGAGCACTAGATGGCAGCAGTTTTATAATAATGTTATACATTAGCAAGAGCACTAGATGGCAGCAGTTTTATAACAATGTTATACATTAGCAAGAGCATTAGAGGGCAGCAGTTTATAACAATGTTATACATTAGCAAGAGCACTAGATGGCAGCAGTTTTATAACAATGTTATACATTAGCAGGAGCACTAGATGGCAGCAGTTTTATAACAATGTTATACATTAGCAAGAGCACTAGATGGCAGCAGTTTTATAACAATGCTATACATTAGCAAGAACACTAGATGGCAGCAGTTTTATAACAATGTTATACATTAGCAAGAGCACTAGATGGCAGCAGTTTTATAACAATGTTATACATTAACAAGAGCACTAGATGGCAGCAGTTTTATAACAATGTTATACATTAGCAAGAGCACTAGATGGCAGCAGTTTATAACAATGTTATACATTAGCAAGAGCACTAGATGGCAGCAGTTTTATAACAATGTTATACATTAACAAGAGCACTAGATGGCAGCAGTTTTATAACAATGTTATACATTAGCAAGAGCATTAGAGGGCAGCAGTTTATAACAATGTTATACATTAGCAAGAGCACTAGATGGCAGCAGTTTTATAACAATGTTATACATTAGCAAGAGCACTAGATGGCAGCAGTTTTATAACAATGTTATACATTAGCAAGAGCACTAGATGGCAGCAGTTTTACAACAATGTTATACATTAGCAAGAGCACTAGATGGCAGCAGTCTTATAACAATGTTATACATTAGCAAGAGCACTAGAGGGCAGCAGTTTTATAACAATGTTATACATTAGCAAGAGCACTAGATGTCAGCAGTTTTATAATAATGTTATACATTAGCAAGAGCATTAGAGGGCAGCAGTTTATAACAATGTTATACTTTAGCAAGAGCACTAGATGGCAGCAGTTTTATAACAATGTTATACATTAGCAAGAGCATTAGAGGGCAGCAGTTTATAACAATGTTATACATTAGCAAGAGCACTAGATGGCAGCAGTTTTATAACAATGTTATACATTAACAAGAGCACTAGATGGCAGCAGTTTTATAACAATGTTATATATTAGCAAGAGCATTATAGGGCAGCAGTTTATAACAATGTTATACATTAGCAAGAGCACTAGATGGCAGCAGTTTTATAACAATGTTATACATTAGCAAGAGCACTAGATGGCAGCAGTTTTATAACAATGTTATACATTAGCAAGAGCACTAGATGGCAGCAGTTTTACAACAATGTTATACATTAGCAAGAGCACTAGATGGCAGCAGTCTTATAACAATGTTATACATTAGCAAGAGCACTAGATGGCAGCAGTTTTATAACAATGTTATACATTAGCAAGAGCACTAGATGGCAGCAGTTTTATAACAATGTTATACATTAGCAAGAGCACTAGATGGCAGCAGTTTTATAACAATGTTATACATTAGCAGGAGCACTAGATGGCAGCAGTTTTAGAACAATGTTATACATTAGCAAGAGCACTAGATGGCAGCAGTTTTATAACAATGTTATACATTAGTAAGAGCACTAGATGGCAGCAGTTTTATAACAATGTTATACATTAGCAAGAGCTTTAGATGGCAGCAGTTTTATAACAATGTTATACATTAGCAGGAGCACTAGATGGCAGCACTATTTCCTGTCATGTGGTCCTCCAGACATGTGCACACTTCCTATCTAGATGTCTCTTCAACAAACAATCACATCAGAACAATTCAAATTGGAAACATTTTTAAAATTGTATTTTCTATCTGAATCATGAAATTAAAATGTGGGGATTCATGTCCCTTTAAGACTGCTCAATTTTATTACATATAGGTAATAATTTTAATAATATTGTAGGTAATATTATATAGTTAATAATATTGATATTATTGTATAATTTGCTCACTATGTATGAGGCATGAGTATTAGGGTATGGCCTAAACAAAAGGTTTCAACACTAATACAGTTTCCAAATTCAGAATTTTGTATCACTTTAAATTTGTGTAATATTTGTATAGTTAGATATTTTATACCTACTTATTTTATGCATAAGTTATAAGTTTCTTAATAGGGACAAAAATCATAATTGTTCTCTTTTCTGATTTTTGATTGAACCATAAAGTATAAAAATAATCAATTTTCTGCAGGCACAGTGGTGTGAAAATGGCACAGCAGTGAAAGGGATAAAGTTCCATGAAACTTGACATTTCAACAACATAAAATGTTTCATTGTAGCAAATAAAACATTATTGCAATACACATTCATTATTTTCTTGCTACCTTTTGCTGTAAAATACATCTAAAAATTGTATTTGTTGCACTTCATCCCAGGGAGATTTGGGTTAATACTTTTAGGCAATTTATGTGAGCTTTTGTTTACTTAAAGGGACAGTCAAGTAGGGCATGTCATTTTAAACAACTTTCAAATTTACTTTTATCACCAATTTTGCTTTGTTCTCTTGGTATTCTTAGTTGAAAGGTAAACCTAGGAGCTTCATACGCTAATTTCTTAGACCTTGAAGGCCGCCTCTAATCTAAATGCATTTTGACAGTTTTTCACCACTAGAGGGTGTTAGTTCATGTGTTTCATATAGATAACATTGAGCTCATGCACATGAATTTACCGTGGAGTGAGCACTGGTTGGCTAAAATGAAAATCTGTCAAAACAACTGAGATAAGGGAGCAGTATGCAGAGGCTTAGATACAAGGTAATACAGAGGTAAAACACATATTATTAGGTGGCCAGCAACAAAGTTGCAGGACAACCTATTGTTATTGTTCGGATTATTATTAGGTGGCCAGCAACAAAGTTGCAGGACAACCTATTGTTATTGTTCGGATTATTATTATTATTATTATTATTATTATTATTATTATTTTTATTCCGCCAAGCTTTGTATTCAATTGCCCATAACTGCTTAACTGTTTTTGCAAAGCTCTTAAAATCAGGTATGCTGGTACAGCCTATTGCTGTGCTACATCTCATGCAAAATTGAACTCATATGTCACATGCTCTGGCAGCCATATTGCTTTTTGCGCCAAATTTCGACAAACGCTTAAAAATCTTTAGCTCTGGAACTGCTTATGTTACAACTTTGAAACTCGCTGTGCTTAGTGCTACTATGACCTGAAATTGCTATTGCTCAAGAGAAGTGCCTTGGTCACATGATGTGGCAGCCATCTTGCATTTTGCGAAAATATTCAAACATCTTCTTCTCTTAAACCGCTTAGTGCAATGACGCGCAATTTTGCACATATGCTCCTTGCAAGGTCCTCTACCAATTTTGTTCAAACTGCGATTTTTCCATAATCAACATGGCTGCTGTGAGACATTAACCTTTTAATCGCCATTTAATTGCGTAATTTTGCACTTTATACATTAGTTTTACAATATTTAACAATATTACAGTGTAATAGACACATGATTACACATATTCATAACCCTTAAAGACAATATTGCAGTTAAAATTCGCTTTGCGCAATCGCCTTCGTGAAATAAAACATTTGCAAATTTTCATGAAACTTCTGCAAATTGTAGAGGTCTATAGTGAGCATTAGTATGTGCAATTTGAAAGCAATACATTGCATAGCTTGGCGGCCATTTTGTTTCATATGCGCCATTTTTAAAAACTATAAAAATCTTCTTCTCCGAAATCGCTTATGGGACAGACTTGAAATTTTGTTTATAGAGTTATCTTATGACTAACATTCAGATTTGTTCAAGAGAAGTTAATACGTCATGTGGTTTGGCAGCCATTTTGAATTGTTCGAAATTGCTTAACGATATATTTAAATTAATAATAAAACAAAAACCGTTTTACAAAAATGCTTTATTTTTGCCATGTTTATTGACATCTATAGAGAGCACTATTGTGCGTAATATGGAGGCTGTATATCTTACGATCGGGCAGCCATCTTGGTTTACGCGAAAATTTCAAAAGTCTATTTTCTCTGCAACCGCTTATGTAAGAACTGTGAAATTTGCTGTACAGTCTTATATTGTGACCTAGATTCACAATTGCTCATTAGGAGAGAGTCAGTCACATGATGCGGCAGCAATATCGGTTTTATGTTTATCGTAATTATTTGTAATTCAATACTTCCTCTTTTGAGTCAATTACTCACAAAACACAAATTACTTATGCTAAACTCTTGAAATCAGGTATGGTGGTACAGCCTATTGCAATGCTACATCTCATGCAATATTGAACTCATAGGTCATAAGGTTACGCAGCCATTTAGTTTTTTGCGACAAATTTCGAGAACTGCTTAATAATCTTTAGCTCTGGAACTGCTTATGTTGCAACTTTGAAACTTGCTGTGCTTAGTGATGCTATGACCTAGATTTTCCATTGCTCCACAGAAGTGATTTAGTCACATGATGTAGCAACCATCTTGCATTTTGCGAAAATCTTTAAACATCTTCTTCTCTTAAACCGCTTAGTGCAATAAAGTGCAATTTTGCACGTATGCTCCTTGTAATGTCCTCTACCAACATTGTTAAACTTGCGATTTTTCCATAATCAACATGGCTGCTGTGAGACATTAACCTTTCTATCGCCATTTAATTGCATAATTTTGCACTTTATACATTAGTTTTACAATATTTAACAATATTACAGTGTAATAGACACATGATTACACATAGTCATAACCCTTAAAGACAATATTGCAGTTAAAATTCGCATTGCGCAGTCGCCTTCGTGAAATAAAACATTTGCAAATTTTCATGAAATTTCTGCAAATTGTAGAGGTCTATAGTGAGCATTAGTATGTGCAATTTGAAAGCCATACATTGCATAGCTTGGCGGCCATTTTGTTTCGTATGCGCCATTTTTACAAACTATAAAAATCTTCTTCTCCGAAACCGCTTATGGGACAGACTTGAAATTTTGTTTACAGAGTTATCTTATGACTAACATTTAGATTTGTTCAAGAGAAGTTGATACGTCATGTGGTTTGACAGCCATTTTGAATTGTTCAAAATTGCTTAACGATATATTTAAATTAATAATAAAACAAAAACCGTTTTACAAAAATGCTTTATTTTTGCCATGTTTATTGACATCTATAGTGAGCACTATTGTGCATAATATAGAGGATGTATATCTTACGATCGGGCAGCCATCTTGGTTTACGCGAAAATTTCGAAAGTCTATTTTCTCTGCAACCGCTTATGTTAGAACTGTGAAATTTGCTGTACAGTCTTATATTGTGACCTAGAGTCACAGTTGTTCATGTTGAAGGAATTAGTCACAAGCTGTGGCAGCCATATTGGTTTACGCAAACATTTTGAAACTGTGTTTTCTTTCCAACCTCTTATGTTAAAAACTGTGAAATTTGCTGTATAACCATATATTGTCACCTAGAGTTAAATTTGTTCATGTTGAAAGTATAGGTCATATGGTGTGGCAGCCATTTTAAAAAAACGCAAACATTTCGAAAATGTGTTTATTTTCCAAATGCTTATGTTAGAACTGTAAACAGTTGTTATATAGCTTTATTTTGTGACATAACTACTTATATGGCATTGCAAAAATAATGCGCTGGCCACCTCTATTGCTGCTTGCAGCTATATTTATTATTATTATTATTATTATTATTATTATTCTTTTTATTCCGCCAAGCTTTGTATTCAATTGCCCATAACTGCTTAACTGTTTTTGCAAAGCTCTTAAAATCAAGTATGCTGGTACAGCCTATTGCTGTGCTACATCTCATGCAAAATTGAACCCATAGGTCACATGCTCTGGCAGCCATATTGCTTTTTGCGACAAATTTCGACAAACGCTTAAAAATCTTTAGCTCTGGAACTGCTTATGTTACAACTTTTAAACTTGCTGTGCTTAGTGCTACTCTGACCTGAAATTGCTATTGCTCAAGAGAAGTGCCTTGGTCACATGATGTGGCAGCCATCTTGCATTTTGCGAAAATATTCAAACACCTTCTTCTCCTAAGCCGCTTAGTGCAATGACGCGCAATTTTTCACATATGCTCCTTGCAAGGTCCTCTACCAAGATTGTTAAAATTGCGATTTTTTCATAATCAACATGGCTGCTGTGAGACATTAACCTTTTTATCGCCATTTAATTGCGTAATTTTGCACTTTATACATTATTTTTACAATATTTAACAATATTACAGTGTAATAGACACATGATTACACATAGTCATAACCCTTAAAGACAATATTGCAGTTAAAATTCGCATTGCGCAGTTGCCTTTTGTGAAATAAAACATTTGCAAATTTTCATGAAACGTCTGCAAATTGTAGAGGTCTATAGTGAGCATTAGTATGTGCAATTTGAAAGCCATACATTGCATAGCTTGGTGGCCAATTTGTTTCGTATGCGTCATTTTTAAAAACTATTAAAATCTGCTTCTCCGAAACCGCTTATGGGACAGACTTGAAATTTTGTTTATAGAGTTATCTTATGACTAACATTCAGATTTGTTCAAGAGAAGTTGATACGTCATGTCGTTTGGCAGCCATTTTGAATTGTTCAAAATTGCTTAACGATATATTTAAATTCATAATAAAACAAAAACCGTCTTACAAAAATGCTTTATTTTTGCCATGTTTATTGACATCTATAGTGAGCACTATTGTGCACAATATAGAGGCTGTATATCTTACAATCGGGCAGCCATCTTGGTTTATGCGAAAATTTCAAAAGTCTATTTTCTCTGCAACCGCTTATGTAAGAACTGTGAAATTTGCTGTACAGTCTTATATTGTGACCTAGATACACAGTTGTTCATGTTGAAAGAATTAGTCACAAGCTGTGGCAGCCATATTGGTTTACGCAAAAGTTTTGAAACCATGTTTTCTTTCCAACCGCTTATGTTAAAACTGTGAAATTTGCTGTATAACCATATATTGTCACCTAGAGTTACATTTGTTCATGTTGAAAGTATAGGTCATATGGTGTGGCAGCCATTTTAAAAAAACGCAAACATTTTGAAAATGTGTTTTTTTTCCAAATGCTTATGTTAGAACTGTAAACAGTTGTTATATAGCTTTATTTTGTGACATAACTACTTTATGGCATTGCAAAAATAATGCACTGGCCACCTCTATTGCTGCTTGCAGCTATATTTATTATTATTATTATTCTTTTTATTCCGCCAAGCTTTGTATTCAATTGCCCATAACTGCTTAACTGTTTTTGCAAAGCTCTTAAAATCAGGTATGTTGGTACAGCCTATTGCTGTGCTACATCTCATGCAAAATTGAACTCATAGGTAACATGCTCTGGCAGCCATATTGCTTTTTGCGCCAAATTTTGACAACCGCTTAAAAATCTTTAGCTCTGGAACTGCTTATGTTACAACTTTGAAACTCGCTGTGCTTAGTGCTACTATGACCTAAAATTGCTATTGCTCAAGAGAAGTGCCTTGGTCACATGATGTAGCAGCCATCTTGCATTTTGCGAAAATATTCAAACATCTTCTTCTCTTAAACCGCTTAGTGCAATGACGCGCAATTTTGCACATATGCTCCTTGCAAGGTCCTCTACCAAGTTTGTTCAAACTGCGATTTTTCAATAATCAACATGGCTGCTGTTAGACATTAACCTTTTTATCGCCATTTAATTGCGTAATTTTGCACTTTATACATTAGTTTTACAATATTTAACAATATTACAGTGTAATAGACACATGATTACACATAGTCATAACCCTTAAAGACAATATTGCAGTTAAAATTCGCATTGCGCAATCGCCTTCGTGAAATAAAACATTTGCAAATTTTCATGAAACTTCTGCAAATTGTAGAGGTCTATAGTGAGCATTAGTATGTGCAATTTGAAAGCCATACATTGCATAGCTTGGCTGCCATTTTGTTTCGTATGCGCCATTTTTAAAAACGATAAAAATCTTCTTCTCAGAAACCGCTTATGGGACAGACTTGAAATTTTGTTTATAGAGTTATCTTATGACTAACATTCAGATTTGTGCAAGAGAAGTTGATACGTCATGTGGTTTGGCAGCCATTTTGAATTGTTCAAAATTGCTTAACGATATATTTAAATTAATAATAAAACAAAAACCGTTTTACAAAAATGCTTTATTTTTGCTATGTTTATTGACATCTATAGTGAGCACTATTGTGCGTAATATGGAGGCTGTATATCTTACGTTCGGGCAGCCATCTTGGTTTACGCGAAAATTTTGAAAGTCTATTTTCTCTGCAACCGCTTATGTAAGAACTGTGAAATTTGCTGTACAGTCTTATATTGTGACCTAGATTCATAATTTCTCATTAGAAGAGAATCAGTCACATGATGCGGCAGCAATATCGGTTTTATGTTTATCGTAATTATTTGTAATTCAATACTTCCTCTTTTGAGTCAATTGCTCACAAAACACAAATTACTTATGCTAAACTCTTTAAATCAGGTATGCTGATACAGCCTATTGCTCTGCTACATCTCATGCAATATTGAACTCATAGGTCATAAGGTTACGCAGCCATATTGTTTTTTGCGACAAATTTTGAGAACTGCTTAATAATCTTTAGCTCTGGAACTGCTTATGTTGCAACTTTGAAACTTGCTGTGCTTAGTGCTACTGTGACCTAGATTTGCCATTGCTCAACAAAAGTGCCTTGGTCACATGATGTAGCAGCCATCTTGCATTTTGCAAAAATCTTTAAACATCTTCTTCTCTTAAACCGCTTAGTGCAATAAAGCACAATTTTGCATGTATGCTCCTTGCAAGGTCCTCTACCAAGATTGTTACAATTGCGATTTTTCCATAATCAACATGGCTGCTGTGGGACATTAACCTTTTTATCCCTATTTAATTGCGTAATTTTGCACTTTATACATTAGTTTTACAATATTTAACAATATTACAGTGTACTAGACACATGATTACACATAGTCATAACCCTTAAAGACAATATTGCAGTTAAAATTTGCATTGCGCAGTCGCCTTCGTGAAATAAAACATTTGCAAATTTTCATGAAACTTCTGCAAATTGTAGAGGTCTATAGTGAGCATTAGTATGTGCAATTTGAAAGCCGTACATTGCATAGCTTGGCAGCCATTTTGGTTCGTATGCGCCTTTTTTAAAAACTATAAAAATCTTCTTCTCCGAAACCGCTTATGGGACAGACTTGAAATTTTGTTTATAGATTTATCTTATGACTAACATTCAGATTTGTTCAAGAGAAGTTGATACATCATGTGGTTTGGCAGCCATTTTGAATTGTAAAGCTGTGAAATTTGCTGTATAACCATATATTGTCACCTAGAGGTACATTTGTTCATGTTGAAAGTATAGGTCATATGGTGTGGCAGCCATTTTAAAAAACGCAAACATTTCGAAAATGTGTTTTTTTTCCAAATGCTTATGTTAGAACTGTAAACAGTTGTTGTATAGCTTTATTTTGTGACATAACTACTTATATGGCATTGCAAAAATGATGCGCTGGCCACCTCTATTGCTGCTTGCAGCTATATTTATAACTGTGTTGGTTATGCAAAACTGGGAATGGGTAATTAAGGGATTATCTATCTTTTAACACAATGACAATTCTGGTGTTGACTATCCCTTTAAAGCCCCCTAAGATTCTCAGCAGTCACATGTTTGTAAAAGGTGGATTATCAGTTTTGCATCATCAATCATTATAGCAGAATCATTCTTTGCAATAGTAAATAAGTTGAATCAGTGCTAAACCACCTTAAAGGGACAGTAAAGTCAAAATGAAACTTGCATGATTTGGATAGAGCATGCAGTTTTAAACAACTTTCCAATTTACTTCTATTATCAAATTTGTTTTTGTCCTCTTTTAATCTTTTGTTGAAGAGTAAAACTAGGTAGGTTTAAAAGGAGTGTGCATGTGTCTTTAGTACTCTATGGCAGCCGTGTTCTGCAACATTATTTGTAGCTTTGATATACAATATTGCAAAACACTGCTGCCATAGAGTATTAAAGACACGTGCACACTCCTGAGCTCTTAGGAGCCCACCTAGTTTTACTCTTCAATAAAAGTTACCAAGAGGGGGGACTTCCTGTTGGAGGCGGGGCATGCAGGTATCTGCAGGTAGCTGCAGGTGTTGTGAAGCTCCGTGCCTTGAGAGAGGCCTAAAGTCATCACCAACATATGCTTTGTTTCCCTTGGCCATGCACAGGCTTGGGAGTAAGGATTTCGATCCAGCATGGGAAGTTAAAGTTGCAGCCTAGATATGCACGGTGGCTGGTGCACACCATTTCTATAGAGGCTTCTAAGTACTGGAATAAAACTCCTTTAGATAAAGCCCTCTTATTATGCCCAGGACTTTACGTTGACGATTACTAGTCTCCTTACCTACTGCATCTGTGTTTTAAAACCCTAACTGTTACGGGACTTGCTCATACAGGTGCAGACCCCTGGAAAAACTATCTACACGCTGAGCTATATCAAATGGAGGGAGAGCTTACTCACCTGGTTGAGACTTGTGATTGCTCTGGCAGCGGCTCCCGCTGTCCCCTAGCGGGTTTTGGCCCGTTCGTTGAAAGACCTGAGCTGTGTGAGCCCACCTGGAAGTTCCAAGTGACAGAGTCCCTCTCCCTGGCTAGAGAGTGGATCGAAGGCAGCTGTGAGATCACCACGGAAAGTCTGAGCCCCCTGGTTGGGCAAACGGCCAAGATGATCCCGCCTCCCCCTGCGTGAGACGACGGGGGTGTTGCTATATACCGGTCCTGACCGCTGCCTGTCCAGGTTCTCCTGTTTTGCGGCCCGCTACAAATGGTGAAGAGGGGTCGGTGTGACCGACTGAATTGTTGCTCTCCCTGACGTGGGCGGGCTTATCCACCGCACAACCGACTCCCTACCCTGGCCGCAACCGCGGTCTCCCTCAGTGAAACGTAAGCGGGGAAGATCGAAGTGACAAGGCACTCGGTGAACGGTTAGACACCTGCAGCGAGGTATCGTATCCTGATTTGTTTAATGGTGTCCTGCAGGGGAGCAAAGTACCTTGACTCTGCGTAACGTTGTTGCACAGACTGCTTAAGTATTTTTGTTGGATATAATATACAACGCATTGGTCCCCCTGGCAGATGCATTGACTGAATTAATAACTCATGCTGACTGAGCAATTGGCTGCGGTGGCAGTAAAGGCAATAGTGGGACTTATTATGTGGTCTCAATAAATTTAACCTGAGGACTTAATATGGGGAAATTATTACCCTCAGTTATGCGTATAACCTATTTTGTGTATGCTATACTGTTATAAGGCCCTTTTCCTTTCCAGGCTTTATTTCTGAGATTCTTGCACCTCTGAATGTTAGATTAAGAGGGTACAACGACTGCAGAAGGTCTTCTGGTAATTAAGCATAGTGGCTAGATTATGCAGAAATTTCTTCCTGGCATTTAGCACCTGTAAGAGATTACCAAGGCTGAGTTTTATACACCTTAGTTAAGTAATATAGATAGGTATTATGTCATATTGATGTGGTTAAGATAAAATACTAACTGCTTTGGATAAAAGTTTTCCTTAAATCAATAGTACTGAACTATAGGATTTTGAACCCTATGTCTATCTAATTAAGGGTATAACTGTCCATTACTGTAGATGCACATACACAAGTTATTTTGGGTAATTTGTACTGTGTTGCTTTAGGATAAGAAGTTGCCTACCTATATATACACCCATCTATTCACATTTATCTATTTAAAAGTATTGTGCTACTAGCTTTAACCCCACACACGTTAGAAAGGGTTTTGAAGCAAGGAATAGCCCTCTTTCTCACTTTAGATTAAATTGTGGTCCAAGGAATTTAAGGAATAGAATGGACACCTGACATAAAATAATATTTCTGCTGGAACATAAGACACTATGCCATATATGTTGTGCTAAATATTAAGATATCAGGTGCTGTTTTTTTTATTTTTTTTATTTATAGCGCTGAATTATAATACTTCGAACACTAGCTTTATTAATTAAGCCAACAGTTATCTATCTTGGTAGGTTTATATGCACAAGCTATCTGGATAATTCTTTACTGTGTTGCTGTATGTTAAGAAATTATTTATCTCTACCTATATTTATTCATTTATAATTATCTATTTAAAAGCACTGTTACCAGTATTAACCTCACGTTACAACACACATTAGAAATTATTTTGAAGTAAGGAATAACTTTTTAAACTTTTTTTTCTTCACACTTTAGATAAAGGTAAAGTTTGATCTAACTACTAGAAGGGATACTTGGGGTTAAAACACTATCACTTTGGGAGCATAAATTGTTTCAACAAATTAGAAAAGTTAACACTTTTTCTTCTCTGTACACAATTATACCTTCTGTAGAATATAGGAGGTCCTACACAAAGTATACTATTTGGAGATAGTTTGTCAGAGTATTATAGGGTTTTTTTCTTTGTTTTTTTTCCTCTAAGATATATAGTTAACATCTGTCACGATACAGACACATATCAGTTAGCCCCTGTCCATGGACAAATATATGCAGCAAAGGAGTTCTCCCTCCAATATGGCTCCTAAAACAAGAGAAAAAAAAGGGAGCAGCAGGAATTTGGATACTAGCATTGTTTCCCCCTTGGAAAAAAGTGCCTCCATTCCCTCTCCTAACAATATGATAGAATTTGCAGCGGAAGTGGCTAAAATTCTGACACCTCAGTTTGATATGATCAAACAGGAGATCAGAAATGAGATATCAAACCTCACCTTGGAGGTCAGACAATTTTCATCTAGATTAGATGAAATTGAGAACCGGATCTCAGACCTGGAAGACAGATTCAATGTTGCTGATCCTACAATGGATACTCATAGTAAAACTATCACTTCTTTGCAAGCTAAGATTGAGGATCTCGAGGATCGATCGAGACGTAATAATCTTAAAGTGATTGGTCTGCCCGAGTCCCCGGAGTTCCAAGACCTAATGAATTTTGTCACCATTACATTACCACAAGCCCTGCAGATCCCAGCTCCTGCTGCTCCCTTTCTGATAGAAAGGGTACATAGGATAGGCCAACGACGTGAATCTAGCGAGGTCTTGAGACCCAGGCCAGTAATTTTTAAATTTGTGAACTTTCAAGACAAATTACTATTCCTCAAACATTACAGGAAATGTAGTCCTCTTTCCATAGGCCCTCATAAGTTACTATTGTTTCAGGATTTCTCTTCGGAAACACTTACCAAGAGAAGAGATATGTCTTTTTTTATGGGAGACTACAGAAAGAAAATTACAATATCAGATTAATTTACCCCGCAAAGTTAATTGTGCAGAAAGATGGTAACACACATACACTCAACAATGTTATGGAGGCTGAGGCTTTTTGCAGGGAAGCAGGGGTCCCATGAACGCGTATCTAATTTACTAAGAGAGGTTTTATGTTCACAGAACTAGAATATCTAGTTGCTTAGAGGTAGCTAGCCGGTTAATATGGTATCTGAAATCAGGTATATGGTAGTTACAGAAATGGTGTGTGTAGGTTCTGTGGGGGGGGGGTGTTTATGTGGGGGTTGTGCTGTGTTCCCTTTTTTTTTTTTTTGCTCTCTTTCCTCTTCTCCGCCGCCTGCTTCTCCCCGCTCCCTGTCTGTCCCTCCTTGCGTACCATTGTTAGAGCTGGCCCCCTGGGTTCCCCTAAGGGGGAGGTTATGGGGAGTACTCTCTTTGACATCCGGGGTCGTCAAAATAAATAAGTGTTGATGGCGTATAACCTTAAGCTATTGTCTTGGAATATAGGGGGCATTAATTCACCCATCAAAAGAAAAACCGTAATAAAACACCTGGGGAAATTTAACCCCGACATAGTTCTCCTACAGGAACTACACCTTAGCGTTAGCGAAATTTCCAAACTTAAATCTAAATGGGTGGGGGAAGTTGTGGCGGCTCCATTTACCTCAAGGAAGAGGGGGGTCGCAATTCTATTGAATCGAAAACTAGATTATCGAATAGTTAACATTGAACCCGATCCTGAAGGGAGAGTTCTAATACTGGAATTGGAAATCAATAATATTAGATATATACTTTGTAACATATACGGACCTAATCAAATTGACCATAATTTTTGGTCAGCTCTTTCCGTTAAATTACATAGATTTATAGGGCTCAATTTAATTATCGCAGGAGATTTTAACCTGGTTGCAGACCCCTTTTTGGATAACTCTAATATGAGGGCGCTAAACAGCAGAAGCAGAAAAGTCCGGATCTTTCAGAAGTTATGCTCACATCTGGGTATGGTCGATCTATGGCGAGTGCAGAACCCAGATGCTCGTACATTCACGTGTGTATCCCAGGTTCAACACTCTTTCTCTCGGCTTGACTATTTTCTGATATCAGAATCAATGCTTGCTAGGAATTGGGCCACTAGAATTGAAGACATAACTATTTCTGATCATGCTCGGCCTGGTAAGAATTATATTTCTTTTCCCAGATATCTAAGTAGTAATATCAAATTTCAGAACCACTTACGTCTGAAATGGGCAGAATACCTCAAGAATAACGGTAATTACATAGACAAGATCGAGACATTCTGGGAGGCCTCTAAGGCCGTACTACGCGGAGAGATTAAATCTTACACACTCTATTGGACAAAAAAACGCAGTTTATTGGCTAGACAATTAGCCAATCGGGTCAAGAACACATATAGAGCCTATATTACCAGGCATACTAGAGAATGTTGGGAGGAATATATTGCAGCTAAGACACTGCGGGATACACACATAAAACAGACCAGTGCCCAGGAAGAACTTAGAATGAAAGCCAGATATGGGGGGTTCACAGGTAGATCAGCAAAGTTTCTAGCGAAGCTAATTAAACCTTCAGCTAGACACGCAATTGCTGCTATCAAACAAGGATCCACGAGATTTACGAGGCACACAGATATAGAAAAAGTATTCTTTGACTTCTTCCAGGATTTATATAAACAAGTCCCTCCTAATCCAGATAAGAAAGAGGCATTTTGGGGAAAGATTAAAGTACCGCGTTTATCCATAGAAGCTAGGGATAGCATTAATATGCCCATTACTGAAGAAGAAATATTATGGGCAATTAAAAATGCAAAACTTAATAAAGCACCTGGTCCAGATGCCCTCCCCATCGAATATTATAGAATTCTACAATCTCAGGTGTTACCTATACTTACTAAGTTATTTAATCTTTACTTCTCTGAGAATACAAGGTGCTCTGCCTCCTTCTCAGCTGCAAATATCTCTCTGATATTAAAAAAGGGGAAAGATCCCGAGTTACCAAGCTCCTACAGACCTATTTCGGTCTTAAATACCGACTATAAGCTGCTCGCGTCTATTGTAGCCTCACGATTGAAACCTCACATGGGCGATTTAGTCCATGAGAATCAATCTGGTTTTATGCCTGGACGTAAGCCGGTAAGGAATACGAGGAAACTGTTAATCCTGATGGAATCCTTCTGGAATAAATATAAGGCTATGGAGTCTCACGAAAGTATAGATAAGGCTATCTTAACGGTCAACGCGGAAAAGGCTTTCGATAGGGTCAGTTGGGACCATTTGTTTGGTGCTTTAGATCAATTTGGGTTCTCGGGTTCGTTTAATAACTATATACGTTTAATCTATAGTACTCCCTCTTCCGCGGTAATTATCAATAATACATCTACTAATCGATTTAACCTATTCAGAGGGACCAGACAAGGTTGCCCACTCTCCCCCTTCTTGTTTAATCTTAGCGTAGAACCTCTGGCTATACGATTACGTCAAGAGCTTAATGGGATTTCATTTGCAGGTGAGAAGCTGGTTCTTCTCCTCTATGCGGATGATCTTCTTCTATTTCTATCTAATCTTAAAGTGTCATTACCCGTTTTACAGAGTATTACCCAAGAGTTTGGTGAAATCTCAGGGTTCAAGATCAATACTTCTAAGTCGGAATTAATGTGGATATACAAAAACCCCTCACTGCAGGTGAACCATCCCTTTCGAGAGGTCCTCCAGATTACATATCTTGGCTTAAGACTATCCAGAAACCCGGAAGAATGGTATAGCTTAAATCATAGGATGGTGATGGACTCCTGTAAAAGGGAGCTGGAGGAATGGACCAGGTTACCGATTTCATTAACTGCACGGGCGACTCTGATTAAATCAGTCATCTTCCCAAAGCTTCTCTACATCTTACAAAATATCCCATGGTTCTTGCATAAAAAAGATATTACTATATACAATAAGGCTTGTGTTACAGAAGCATTAGTTATTTTGTTGTGAAGAAACTTATTTCCCAGCAGCAATGCCTGAACCAGCCAAGCCAGCGCCTAAGAAGGGCTCCAAGAAAACTGTAACAAGTATCATTTCATAAAGGGTTAACTCTGTTCAGTTTTGAGAAAACTATTTTCTGAGGCAGGTTTCCTAGCATATTGTGTACTGTAATTAAGTTTGTGATAAGCATTCACTGCTAGGTGATAAGAAGGACTCAATTGTTTTCTTGTGTGTACTTGTTATCTGCGGTGGCCTGTCCAAGGGCTTTGTCTAAATGTGTGATGGGGGATTTTATGCTTCCCCCCCTGGGAGTGCCCTGTGTGCATGTAACCTAAATAAAAAGCAGGCTGGGCATCCCAGTCCTCAGTTCTTGGTTGTCCCTCAATCGCAGCGTTGACTCGTTTTTGTGGGCAGAAGGGTATCCTAGCTGTACTACAGCTAAGGGGGATTATTCTACATTTGCGAGACTCATATAGAATACTATGGAAAGCAGTTTCTCCCCTCTTCAGCAATAGGAATCCAGGCTACTAAGCGGTCCATCTCTCAGCGAGACTAAGGGTAACCGTAACATTTGGCGGCAGCGGTGGGATTTTTCCTGGATTTCCTAGGAGAGGTACAGAACGGATGGAGAGCGCTTACGAAAAATTGAAGCGTACAACCCTAAAGGATTTACTTGAAAGCAGAGGGGGGTACGCCAGCAACCGGCCGAGGAGAGAGCTGATCGCAGAATTGACCGAACTGGATCAGAGCTTCACAATGGCGGAAACACCGACCACGATTAGTGACGAAAAAACCAGGATTGTTCGGGAGAGGCTCTCACTGTACGGGCCGAACCCCTCCATGGAATTGGTACAGCAGTTGATGGCGGAAGCGGACAAGGATATACGAGAGACTCGAGCCCACGAACTCAACCTAGCGAACGCACACCGCAATGCTGAAGCCCCGCAGGTAATCATCCCTGTCGAAAATGCTGGGAGGCCCAAGATACCCTATGCGGCATTTCGACCCTTCCTAGAGAGCGAGACAGGGATTGATGAATATTTGGCGGACTTCGAAAGGCAATGTGCCCTGCACCAGATTCCCAACAGGGAGTGGCCCACGATATTGTCTGGGAAACTATCCGGGCGAGCCCTGGAAGCCTTTCGTACTCTGGGTGCTGAGGAAGTGACACAGTATGAGCTAGTTAAGGAGACACTGTTGCGACGGTACGCAGTAACTCCGGACGCGTATCGCCGACAGTTTCGGGGCACGAAAAAGAAGCCTAACGATACCCATATGGAATGGGCGCACCGAATGCGGAGAGCGGCAAATCACTGGATGAGCGGAAGTAAAGCGGTGACTGGTGAGGAAATTTTACAATTGTTTCTCTTAGAACATTTTTATAATGGCATGGAACAGCAAGGGAAGGAATGGCTGCGAGACAGGCGACCTTCTACCTTAGAAGAAGCAGCCAAATTGGCCGATGAACATTATGACTCCCGTCTTCACGAACCCAGAGAGGTTTACCGTGCACCCCCTCGTGCTGAATTCCGAGCCCCGGTGCCCGCAGGGCCCGCCCGACACTCAGGACCACCCAATAACAGCTCTGAGCGTCCCAGACCGACTTGCCACCGATGCAAGCAACCAGGGCATTTCATGGCTAGCTGCCCCCTTAATACGCACCAGACACCCAGGAATTACAATTACCCCTCTGGGGCATATCGTCCGGCCCGGACCCTCTGTGTTAACCAAGAGGCCCCTATGGAGGAATATTTGGGGCCGCTTCACGAGGCGGACCCTGTATATGCTGCCTCAGATAACCGCCAGCACCATCGGCAGAAGGTATGGCTCGAGGGGCGATCTACCGAGGGATTGAGAGACACAGGGGCTACTATCACGCTGGTACAGAGTCATTTGGTGCCGGAGCACAAGCGATCTGGACAGACTGTGGCCGTTAGAGTGGCGGGGGGGGATGTGTACAAAATTCCAACAGCTAAAGTGCATCTTGATTGGGGAGCGGGAAAGGGGGCTGTGAACGTGGGCATAATGGATAATTTACCTGCCGAAGTACTACTGGGCAATGATTTGGGCCCCATGACTTCTGCCTATGCTCCAGTATGCAACAACGAGGCGGACCCAGTGACTACACGGGCCCAAGCCCGGACGGAGCGAGAACTCTCACCAGTGCGGGAGACACAGGTAAGACCTACCCCGACATTGCCTGACATGTTAGGCCCCATACCCTGGGACACCCCAGATGCTTTCGAGACAGAGTCTAAGACTGACCCGACCTTACAAAAGTACCGGGAACGAGCAGAGACCGGAGGGGGCGGGGCAGATAATGAAACATTCTTATGGGAAAAAGGGAAACTATACCGCTGGACAGAGAAAAGGGGACAGCGTAGGCGACAGCTGGTAGTGCCCCACAAATACCGTCAAGAAATCCTCAAGATAGGCCATGACATCCCCTTAGCAGGCCACCTAGCTGTAACCCGTACCCTACACCGCATTACTCACACGTTCTTTTGGCCAGGGGTACACGCCGACGTTAGAACTTACTGTAACACCTGCGATGTGTGTCAACGAGTAGGAAGGCGAGGCGATCACCCTAAAGCCCATCTAGTAAATATGCCCATTGTAGAGGAACCCTTCAGCCGGGTTGCTATTGACCTAGTGGGACCACTGGCTACCCCTAGTCCCTCCGGTAAGCGCTACATTCTTACCGTAGTGGACTACGCTACCAGGTACCCAGAGGCTGTCGCCCTATCCAACATACAAGCGGATACGGTAGCGAATGCACTAGTACAGGTGTTCTCCCGGGTAGGATTTCCAAAAGAAATCCTATCCGACCGAGGCACCCAATTTACGGCTGAATTGACCCAACAACTCTGGCAGGTTTGCAAAATTAAGTCCCTCCTGAGCTCCCCATACCACCCCCAGACGAACGGGCTGTGTGAGAGGTTCAATGGGACCCTCAAGCAAATGCTCAAGACGTTCACTCAGGAATACCGAGACTGGGAACGCTTCCTGCCGCACCTCCTTTTTGCTTATCGGGAGGTGCCCCAGGAAACGACAGGGTTCTCTCCCTTCGAGTTGCTCTACGGAAGAAAGGTACGGGGACCCCTAAACCTGATCCGGGAGCACTGGGAGGGAGAGATGGAGACTGACGGTGTCCCCATTGTGCCATACGTGCTGGAACTCAGGGACCGAATGGAGCAATTAGCCAAATCCGTGCGGGCTAATCTCCAGTCGGCCCAGAGAAGACAGAAAGTATGGTACGATCGGGGGGCCCGAAAGAGAATCTTTACCATAGGACAAAAGGTGTTAGTACTTAAGCCGGTGAAGACAGACAAATTGCAGGCGTCCTGGCAGGGCCCCTACCAGATCGTAGAGAAAAGGGGAGACACCACTTATGTGATAGCTAGCTGCCACGACAACAATCTTAGAAAGACATTCCATGTAAACATGCTCAAGGAATATTTTGAGCGACCAGAGAACGTGACGGCCGTATGTTGTTCCCCTCAGGAAGGCCCCGACAGTCTACCCATTCCAGACCTATTAGAAAAGAGTCTCCCCACAGGTATAGTGGCTCAGGTTCAGATAGGAGACCGACTTAGCCCCACTGAAAGGGAGCAGCTCAACCAACTCCTACAGTCCAAACACCTCACCTTCTCCCCGAAGCCAGGGTACACTACTTTAACCACCCACCAGGTAGATACTCCGGGACAAGCTCCCTTGCGCCAGGCTCCGTACCGAATCCCCGAAGCAGTTAGGATAGGAATGAAGAAGGAGATCGATGAGATGCTCCAACTCGGGGTAATTGAGCCCTCCGATAGTCCCTGGGCCTCCCCAGTTGTCTTGGTGCCCAAGAAAGATGGGACCACCCGGTTCTGCGTAGACTATCGGAGGCTCAATGAAAAGACCGTGACGGACGCTTACCCTATGCCCAGGGTAGACGAGCTACTCGATCGTATAGCCAGGGGAAATTACCTGACCACTATTGACCTCTGCAAAGGTTACTGGCAGATTCCCCTGGCCCCGGAGGCTATCCCCAAGTCGGCATTCGTCACCCCATTCGGCTTATATCAGTTTAGGGTAATGCCGTTTGGGATGAAGAATGCCCCAGCTACATTCCAGCGCTTGGTGGATAGGCTCCTGGATGGCTTCCAGAGTTTTGCTTGCGCCTACCTGGACGACATAGCGATCCACAGTGAGTCATGGGAGGACCACTTAGCTCACATAGGAATGGTTCTGGATCAGATCCGGGCTGCTGGCCTGACTCTGAAGCCAGAAAAATGCCACTTTGGGATGGCCAAGGTACAGTACCTGGGTCACCGGGTGGGGTGTGGAAAGCAGCGACCAGAGCCGGCCAAGATAGAAGCTGTCGCCAATTGGCCCACCCCCATCACTAAGACTCAGGTCCTAGCCTTCCTGGGCACGGCAGGGTACTATAGACGGTTCGTACCAGACTACAGCACACTTGCCAAACCCCTGACTGACTTGACCAAGAAGAACTTACCTCGACAGGTCCTGTGGTCTCCCCACTGTGAAACGGCTTTCCAGGCTCTCAAAAATGCTCTAATTAACGCTCCTGTCTTGGCGGCTCCAGCCCTTAACAAACGTTTTATCGTCCACACAGATGCTTCCATGTTCGGGCTGGGAGCCGTCCTCAGCCAAGTAGGCGAAGATGGAGGGGAGCATCCAGTTGCCTACATCAGCCGGAAGCTCCTGCCCCGCGAAGTCAGCTATGCAGCGGTCGAAAAGGAGTGTTTGGCTTTGGTGTGGGCATTAAAGAAATTGACTCCCTATTTATATGGGCAGGAGTTCACTCTGGTCACCGACCATAACCCGTTGGTGTGGCTGAACCGGGTCTCTGGAGATAATGGCAGGTTATTACGTTGGAGTTTATCGTTGCAACCCTTCAATTTCACCATTACTTACAGACCTGGGAAACAGAATGGCAACGCCGACGGGTTGTCCAGACAAACCGACCTCAGCCCCGCATAACCAGCGGTCTGGACAGCCTTAG
This sequence comes from Bombina bombina, assembly GCF_027579735.1. Taxonomy (NCBI): domain Eukaryota; kingdom Metazoa; phylum Chordata; class Amphibia; order Anura; family Bombinatoridae; genus Bombina; species Bombina bombina. The sequence goes on along the minus strand of NC_069505.1, from coordinate 478,157,047 downwards.
TCTGCCCCGAAAAGGGGTCAGACCGTGTCTGCCAGAGTGTTCCACAGAAAGGGAGCACTGTTACAGAAGCATTAGTTATTTTGTTGTGAAGAAACTTATTTCCCAGCAGCAATGCCTGAACCAGCCAAGCCAGCGCCTAAGAAGGGCTCCAAGAAAACTGTAACAAGTATCATTTCATAAAGGGTTAACTCTGTTCAGTTTTGAGAAAACTATTTTCTGAGGCAGGTTTCCTAGCATATTGTGTACTGTAATTAAGTTTGTGATAAGCATTCACTGCTAGGTGATAAGAAGGACTCAATTGTTTTCTTGTGTGTACTTGTTATCTGCGGTGGCCTGTCCAAGGGCTTTGTCTAAATGTGTGATGGGGGATTTTATGCTTCCCCCCCTGGGAGTGCCCTGTGTGCATGTAACCTAAATAAAAAGCAGGCTGGGCATCCCAGTCCTCAGTTCTTGGTTGTCCCTCAATCGCAGCGTTGACTCGTTTTTGTGGGCAGAAGGGTATCCTAGCTGTACTACAGCTAAGGGGGATTATTCTACATTTGCGAGACTCATATAGAATACTATGGAAAGCAGTTTCTCCCCTCTTCAGCAATAGGAATCCAGGCTACTAAGCGGTCCATCTCTCAGCGAGACTAAGGGTAACCGTAACAGCTTGTTCCAAATTTTTATGGAATGGCAAGAGACCGCGGATTGCCTCTCATAGGCTCATGAACTCCAGGATAGCAGCGGGTCTGGCACTTCCTAATATCCAGACATACAATCTGGTTATTATAGCTAGATTTGCACTAGATTGGTTAACTGGGAAGGAGCAAATTACTTTGTGTACCTGGGAATCACAGGTGGTGGCTCCCTTCCAGGTGAAAGCTCTTTTACACTGTCCACTCACCTCAATCCCATCCAACATATTTCATCTAGGCACCTTTAAGAATGTTATTATGGCTTGGCAAAGGCTATGTACAGAACTGCGTAGTTCTCCCTATGTTTCACAATATTTACCCATAGTGGGCAACCCAGAGTTTAGTCCTGGCATTTCCAACCAGATATTCAAAGATTGGGAGGCAAAAGGTCTCCAAACCTTGTGGCAATTACGAGATGCAGGAGGATTTCCATTATTATTTCAGGAAATTGCAACTCGGTTTGATATAGGTACGCGTCAATTCTATGCCTATCTCCAAGTTAGACATTTTCTCCAGGAGCTGCTCACAAAATATGGAAATAATTGGTCTTAAGGTGAGTTGCAGACTAGGATCTCTATTTATGCAGCAGGAATATATGCAATCTCTCCTTTGTATCTACTGTTAAATCAGAAAGCGTCAAACTTACAAGTAAATGAGATGATTGATAGATGGGCTATCCTATTTCCGGATATAGATGAGCAGACTATTGTGGGGAGTTTTAAAATAGTCCAACAGAGTTGGGTCCCGACATCATGGAGGGAGTCACAGATGAAAGTTGGGTTACAGAGATACCTTACACCTGCTGTCCTCTCTAAATGGTACAAATCAAAGGTTCTCTGCCCTAGATGTTCAGCTATAGGAGCTGACTTATTCCATTGTTTATGGAGCTGCCCACTGGTTCGCCAATACTGGGGGAAAATCATATTTTGGATGACGGTAATTTTGAAATTGGATTATAAAATATCTCCGATTGAGATTTTTTTCTTGGTAAAATTCCAGGGTATACCTAAGAATTATAACCTAATAAACACTATTATATTAGCAGCACGTAACCTTATCTTTAAAACATGGAAAGCATCTACTGCACCTACAATGGCCCAATTTAAAAGGGCTTTGACGGATCAATTCATAATAGAACAGATTAATATACCATACCCACAAGACAAATATTTAGCAGTATTTTTTAAAAAGTGGGAGATATTTGTAAGATCTTTGCCCCTAATACATCAAAAAAAGTTAATTAAACCAATCAGAAACGCGGAGTTTATACAGATGAATATCTTGGCGGGATATTTCCCGGGTGAATGGCTAGAGGACACCGAGTGAGGGGTCGGGGGGAGGTGGGGGCTGGGAGGAGATGATAGGCCTTTTTTTTTGTTTTTTGTTTTTTGTTCTTGTTTTTGTTTTTGTTGTTGTTGTTGGGGTGAGGGGTGGGGGGGGGGGTGAAAAGATAAAAATTCTACTAAGATAAAGAAAGATTAGTGATTTGACAAAAGTCTACACGGTTACACTATGCACTTTTTAACCGATATATGAATGCTCGTTCTAACAAGTTTGTAAGATTTGTATTTATGCACGGACACTTTAGCCTTCTTATTCTGGCTTACACTGTTCTTATTTAACTATGTACGTATGTTTTATAATTATTATGGCACCTGTATTTGCTCTTATTTGCTAACCGTCAATGTAACAAATTTCTTTGTCTTTGTTATAAATAAAGTTTAAAAAAAAAAAAAAGTTACCAAGAGAACAAAGCAAATTTGATAACAGAAATAAATTGGAAAGTTGTTTAAAATTGCATGCTCTATATGAATCATGAACATTTCATTTTGACTTTACTGTCCCTTTAAGGGACGAGATAAGGGCAGGTTTCCCCAGTCTCTCTCAACTGCACATGTGCAAACAGAGTTTGTGCTATATCTGAATAGCAGTTTGTGATTGGTTAGCAGGCGTTCTTTTGTTCTGTTTGGTTAACAAGGATTATTATTTATTATTTTATTATCAGGTATTTGTAGAGCGCCAACAGATTCCGCAGCGCTGTAAACATAGTCAGTGTACAGGATAGCTTTTCTAGGGGTCAAGTGGGTAGAGGGCCCTGCCGAGAGTTTCACTGTTGTAGTCGGCTCTTATGAAGCGATCTGTAAACAGCTGGGCCCATAGGCTTACATTCTAAGGGGTTCAAGGGGAAAGCAATGGAGTTAGGAAAGGTTAGTGTTGGTTGTATGCATCCCTGAATAGTAGAGTTTTTAGGGAGTGCTTGAAGCTGTTAAAACTAGGGGAGAGTCTTATGGAGCGAGGCAGGGAATTCCACAAGATGGGGGCCAGTCTGGAGAAGTCCTGTAAACGGGAATGTGAGGAAGTAACAAGAGAGGAGGAGAGGAGATCCTGAGCTGATCGAAGGGAACGGGAGGGAGAGTATTCTTTTGTTCTGTTTATGATTGGTCAGCAAGGATTCTTTTGTTCTGTTTGTGATTGGTTAACAAGGTTTCTTTTGTTCTGTTTGTGATTGGTTGGCAAGGATTATTTTGTTCTGTTTGTGATTGGTTGGCAAGGATTCTTTTGTTCTGTTTGTGATTGGTTAGCAAGGATTCTTTTGTTCTGTTTGTGATTGGTTAGCAAGGATTCTTTTGTTCTGTTTGTGATTGGTTAGAAAGGATTATTTTGTTCTGTTTTTGATTGGATAGCAATGATTCTTTTGTTCTGTTTGTGATTGGTTAGCAAGGATTCTTTTGTTCTGTTTGTGATTGGTTAGCAAGGATTCTTTTGTTCTGGGGGACAGGGAAATCAGTTAAATTAATGAACATAAAACACTATACTCATCTGACAAAATAAAGGCAGTTTTCATTGCAAAATTATTCTCAGATATGAAGATTCAAATCATGTAGTTTACAATTTGTTTAGTGCTCCTTTAATATATTAGACATTGGCAGAAAAGGAATCTTAAAATAATATAATCATCATAGACAGTTTTTACACATCAGTCTCTTATGTATTTAAGAGGGGATTATAGTCTGTAGTGTAAACATTTAGTGAGAGAAAACTAGAGCGAGAGAATTATAACATTTTCCATAGTTCCAAACATTATCTGGTCACTGAGATGCAAAGAGTTAAAGTGAAGGTCAATTTTCATCAATGAGTGCCCGGTTTTTAAAAATACTTTTTAAAACAGGGGCACTTTCATTGATGAAAATTAACATTGCACTGGATTTTAAGAAATACTTACCTTTGTCTCCTGCAAAACCGGATCGCCGATCTCAGCCTCAGTTCCTCTGTAGTGACGTCAGAAATGACAAAAACCGGCTTCCTCCAATTATGGCTTGCACCCCAGAGCGTCCAGCTCGTGATGCCTGGCTGTGATTGGAGGAAGCCAGTTTCGTCATTGCTGTTGTCTACAGCAGGAAGAAGAAGGAGGGAGATCGTCGATCCGGCTTTGCAGAAGTAAAAGGTAAGTATTTCTTAAAATCCAGTGCAATGTTAATTTTCATCAATGAAAGTGCCCCTGATTTTAAAAGTATTTTTAAAAACCGGGCACTCATTGATGAAAATTGACCTTCACTTTAACTGACACAGCACATTTCGTATTCTCCACCCCTTGTGCTGAATAGGAAGATAATGTAAGTGTCATTTCCTGCTGCTGAATAGAAGCATGGAGTCTGCTGATCTGAGAGAGGAACTAACCTGCCCCATTTGCCTGAGCATTTATACAGATCCTGTAACTCTCAGCTGTGGCCATAACTTCTGCCTGGGCTGTATTGAGAGTGTGCTGGGTACCCAGGAGGGGTCTGGGGTCTATATCTGTCCTGGGTGCTGAGAAACGTTTAATACAAAACCTAAACTGCAGAGGAACATAACACTGTGTAATGTAGTGACACAGTTCATACCTCCTAACTGTCCCGATTTTCACAGGACAGTCCTGATTTAAGGGGTCTGTCCTGCTGTCCCGGGTTGCTAGCCATCTGTCCCGCATTGCTCCATGCATTTAAAAAAAAAAAAAAAAAAAATTCTATTGGGCCCATACTCAGAAGCAGCTGGATTTTCTCTCCCAGAGTTATAAACCTGTTAGATTCCTTGTGGAAAATTAATGGTGTGTGGGTTAAGCAGGAGTAGGAAGGCTGTATACCCTCTGACCTCAGGTAATGGTGACCTCTAACCCCTGGTAGTGATGATGTCTAACCCCTGGTTATAATACTAGCATGCCTTCAGTTTTATACGATGAGCAGTGCCAACACCAGGGTAACGAACAGTGGCAGCCTCAGACTGCCAGCTAATATGCTTGCCAACCAACCCCAAAACCTCATACAATGAATTACAGATACCCATATATGATGTAGTGTGTGTGTATCTTTATGTATAAGTGTATGCTGTGTAGTTTGTGTATCTGTATGTATAAGTGTGTGTGTGTATCTTTATGTATAAGTGTATGCTGTGTAGTTTGTGTATCTGTATGTATAAGTGTATGCTGTGTAGTGTGTGTGTGTGTGTATCTGTATGTATAAATGTGTTTGTCTGTATGTCTAAGTGTATGCTGTGTAGTGTGTGTGTGTGTGTGTGTGTCTGTATGTATAAGTGTAAGCTATGTAGTGTTTCTGCATGTATAAGTGTATGCTATGTAGTGTCTGTGTATCTGCATGTGTAAGTGTATGCTATGTAGTGTGTGTGTATCTGCATGTATAAGTGTATGCTATGTAGTGTGTGTGTGTATCTGCATGTGTAAGTGTATGCTATGTAGTGTGTGTGTATCTGCATGTGTAAGTGTATGCTATGTAGTGTGTGTGTGTATCTGCATGTGTAAGTGTATGCTATGTAGTGTGTGTGTGTATCTGCATGTGTAAGTGTTTACTATGGCCCCTATTTATGAAAGTCTACATTCGCCGTATTCAGCATTGCACCAACACCTCCCCCTGCTGACTCGCAGCCAATCGGCCGCCAGCAGGGGGTTGTGAATCAACCCAATCGTACTCGATCGGGTTGATTTCCGGCGATGTCTGTCTGCCTGCTCAGAGCAGGCGGACAGGTTATGGAGCAGCGGTCTTTGTGACCGCTGCTTCATAACTGCTGTTTCTGGTGAGCCTGCAGGCTCGCCAGAAACACGGGGCATCAAGCTCCATTCGGAGCTTGATAGATAGGCCCCTGTGTAGTGTGTGTATCTGTATGTATAAGTGTAAGTTATGTAGTGTGTGTATCTGCATGTGTAAGTGTAAGCTATGTAGTGTGTGTGTATGTGCATGTGTAAGTGTAAGCTATGTAGTGTGTGTGTATCTGCATGTATAAGTGTAAGCTATGTAGTGTGTGTGTGTATGTGCATGTGTAAGTGTATGCTATGTAGTGTGTGTATCTGCATGTATAAGTGTATGCTATGTAGTGTGTGTGTATCTGCATGTGTAAGTGTATGCTATGTAGTGTGTGTGTGTGTATCTGCATGTATAAGTGTATGCTATGTAGTGTGTGTGTGTATCTGCATGTGTAAGTGTATGCTATGTAGTGTGTGTGTATCTGCATGTGTAAGTGTATGCTATAAAATATAGAAAGAGACAGATGCGCCACATGGCCCAATATTGTTTGTTCAATACAATAATTAGATTCTAGTCGTGTTAGTATACACTCACAATTTGGATAGCACCTCAATTAGTGCAATAGGAGCAGTCTGGGATCAAACACAGTCACCCAGCAGACCGACCTCTAGGGTAGATGGAGTATCTGTAGTGGAGATATAAAGAGACACAGGGGTGCCTACATGGCCTAGTACAGTTTGATCCCAAGATATATTACTCTATCAAGGTAATATACTCACAATTGGTAAAGCATCTCCAGTGATGCAAATCAGGCAGGATGGGGTCAATACAGTCACCCAACAGACTATGACAGGGTTCCCTCAGGAAGCAAACAGCAAACGGTCCCAATGGAGGCCAAGGTATGGTCCAAATAATGCACAAGAGCAAGTGTTTTATAATAAAAGATATATTTACTATATAAAAACAAGTAAAAACAAGCGACGCGTTTCTCAGCACACAGGCTGTTTCCTCAGGCTTATAAAATGTAACTAAAACACTTGCTATTTATAACAAACAATTGTAACAACCTAATTGGGCACACATGTTTGGGGGAGTGGCAGAGAACACATCTCTATGGTAACATACTATCACAAATTTGCTACAATGAGTGGTAGATATAATACTAACATAACAACCCTTCTAGTACATTGTAAAAGATCATACATGTATTGTCTCTTATTGATATATCTAATATACACAAAATTATAGAGATCCCATTTGGCACCACCTTAACCCGGTGGCGATTTTTTGTTACCCTAACCGATTTTGATGGTATTACTTATATAGGTTCATTTTATTAGACCATATAAGTTAAGGGAATTTGTAATTATCCTTAAGATGTTTTTACCTTAGTCTTGTATAAATGCCGATGTTTGTACCTTAGTCTTGTATAAATGCCGATGTTTGTTTATGTTGAGTTCCTTATCGGCGTTCCCTAATGGAATCTGCGCATGCGTGTGCGCTCGTCAATTGGTTATGGCAGCAGCGCATGCGTGTAGTGGAGCAGGCGAACCGGGACTAGCCAATGGGATAAAATCCAGTCTTAGGCTAATCTAACGGTGATGTCCTATCGTGTGATGTGCCTAATTTAGTCACAAGATAGTGCGTTATGGGTAGGAGCTGCAAACAGCAGGTCCAAATCATAACATTGGGGACGGATCTGCTAAACATAGTCTGTCAAATTGTAATTTACACCGAAGTCCGCATGTCTATGTGGGGCTAAAACACACAGACCAAAAATGCATAATCCACTATATCAAGTCACTGATCACATGACAAAATCACAATAGCAACCAGTCAGCGGAGCTACAACCAATCAAATTAATATATAACTATTGTATGCTGGTGGGAAGCTCGGTCTGTAGCGAGATGTCAAAAGTGATTAATATAAGTGTTGAGGAGCGACACACGCTCACTATAGGCTATAGGTAATTAGGCATAATGCTGGTGGGAAGCAAGGTCTATAAAGAGATGTCAAAAGTGATAAATATAAATGTTAAAGAGCGACACATGCTCCCTATCTATAGGCTATAGATTATTAGGCGTTATAATTTGTCTATCTTAAGTGTATTATGTGTTATTAAATGTAAACTATATCAACATCAGCCCAGTCATAGTAATGACATCCACCAATAAGGACTTCTATGTTCTCGCGTATCTATGTAAATGGGATATGAATATATAATACTTTGACATCGAACTAAATGAACAAATGCTATATTGAAGTGATAAAGTGGACTACATAAGTGTGACTTATGTCAGATAACCCATTATTGGCTAAATCATAGCCTCATACAGTGTATATTGTGACTATTAATGCAACAAATATCAGTGTGTGATATGATCTATATAGGTACACCCTAATTATGTATAAAATCAAGATAATTTATAAATGTATACGTGACTGTCTATATGTGTATAAAAAGTGATGATACATGGTATAATTATAATAATAACCATATATATATATGCCTTAAGAATTGTGTTAGTTTGTGTTGGTGTGTTATATAACTAATCTAAATGATAGTATATATATAAAAAAACATCATAAGTGTCAAAAGCCTATAGTATCCTTTGTGTGTATTTTATAAAGAAATATGTGAAGGTGAGATGGTATGTGTGGTTAATAGGGAAATGAGTGATATATATAAACTTGCATTATTGAGATAAAGATATGGATATATAATTTACATCATTTAAAATAGAGGTCTGAATTTATAACCCTATTTTTATGATGACAGACTGTGGTCAGAAAATAAAACTGTGTACCTAACCTAAGAGCCTTCAAATCAATCATTAACCCCATGAAATGAGAGCTGTAAAGAGGAGCAGAAATTAAATGAGTATAGCCAATCAGATGTCAAAAGCGGCTAAATCCACATGTTCGTTGAGACCATCTGGTGCCAGGGTGTGGAGTTTATGTATCCAGTAGGTCTCTCTACGACGCAAGTTAAGAAAGGCATTATTGCTGTTTCGAGATATTTGCTCAATGGGCAGTATTGACAGCGTTTTTGTGCTTCCTTTATGTGCAAAAGCACAATGTCTTGACAGACTATGTTTGAGGTAATTCCTCTTGATGTTGTAAGAGTGTTCACTCCAACGTTTTTTTATAGCACGACTCGACTAAGTGTATGCTATGTAGTGTGTGTGTATCTGCATGTGTAAGTGTATGCTATGTAGTGTGTGTGTATCTGCATCTGTGTATCTGCATGTGTAAGTGTATGCTATGTAGTGTGTGTGTATCTGCATGTGTAAGTGTATGCTATGTAGTGTGTTACTGTGCATTTTTGCTAACTTTAAAGGCCAGAATCTAGAAAATAAAAGGGGAATGCAGAGAGCAGTTTTAAAGACTCTATTAATGTCTAATTAAGATAAAAATATTTAGCGCTGTCTCTGCAAAGGTTAATTAAATACAGAGCTCCCATAGCTATACCAGTGGTTTGAGCTTGTGTTTGATTTGCAGCTTAAGAGTATTAAAAGATATGACTTTATTTAGAATTTTATTTTATTACTTTGGTCTTATGATTTTTTTAAGCCCTGCCCCCACTCCTGCCCACCACATTTCAAAATTTTGCCGCATGGGGGGGCTCTTTTGAATTTTTAAATGTTGGGAGGGATGCACAGTTACATGCTATTCAGCCAGAGCAGAAAGACACGGTGGTCTTCTGCACTTTCTGTATTCACTCTCCTGTACCTGCTGCTAAATCATGTCTGATGTGTGAGGCTTTTCTCTGTGTGATACCCACCTGAGGGTACACAGCAAGTCTGAGGAACACGTCTTAACTGAACCCACCACTTCCTGGTGTAACAGAAAATGCTCCACCCACAAGAAGGTCCTATTATATTACTGCACTGAGGATGCTGTCTGTATCTGTGTGCCCTGGTCTGAGAGCACAGGGGACACCAGCTGGAGCTGCTGAATGAGGCTTCTGAGAAGAAGATAAAGAAACTGAGAAATGTTCTGCAGAAACTGATCACAAAGAGAGAGAAGACTGAGAAAAGAGTCCAGAGTCTGCAGGAGCACATGAGAGGGGTGCAAGAGAAAGCAGCAGGTGTAACAGAGAGACTCACTGCCCTGATTAGGGACATCAGGAAACAGCTGGAAGACCTAGAGAAGCGAGTCCTGAGTGACATCACCCGGCAGCAGGAGCAGGTTTTACTCACAATCTCTGATCTGATCCAGCAGCTGGAAAAAGAGAAGGATGAGCTGACCAGGAAGATTTGTCACATTGAGGATCTGTACAACATGACTGACCCATTAACTGTCCTACAAGAACAGGAATCACACAGAGATGACTTTTGTGGGGCTGAGAAGGGAGATAATGAGGTCACTAGGAAAATAAAGAAAGTAACTGGATAAAAAAACAGAAAAAATCTTTAGAACATAAGCGCTAATAAAAGCTTAAAGGGACAGTCAACCCAAATTTTCAAATATGTAATTCCTATAAAGTTGCTAACAGTGTTTAGTTTGCACTGTAGCCTAATGTATTAGCCTAAATCGTTTATAAGCATTTCTACTTACTTGTTTCTTCTTTGCAGTTTAAAATGCCCGCCTACCCCCGCCCATATTTCGTCATCATGATCCTCAGGTTGCTCAGTCTCCAGCTCTAAGTCGGCTACTTCTCGTAATTCCACGCTCCTGTTTTTTTTCGCATGCGCATTGCGCCGCTAACAGGTGTGCACGTCTGTCAGTGAGCAGCTGTGTTTAGTGCCGTCTCTTGTTGATTGCAGGGTTGGAGCTGGAGCATATGAGCAGGTGGTGATCAAGCGCTAACAAATACACTACAGGGTATTCTGGTGCAGGATCCACCCTGGATTGTCGCAGAACCACAAAACTGTGTCCCAGTGGGAATTTGTGACATCCAGAGTGACACTGCCCTGATTGGAACTTTGACAGCTCCGTAGAGGAGTTTTAGATCAGATGGGCTCTCTGTCCTGTTAGAAAAGGGCAACACTCATTTATCTGGACGGGACGTGATCTGAGTTGTAACAAAGTAATATTGCTCCAGTGGGCGACGCAATGCACACAACTTCCTGTTACACTGGGCTTCCTGAGATAATCACTAATAATCTTACAAACCAGGGTCTTAATTTCAGGGTGCTGCTTTTATTTATTTTTTTATATTACTTGGGGACCATATACACAATCATTAAATTCAGATGTCCAGGAAAGCCATATTCTGCCTGAGGAACATCTCTGTTTGGTACCTTAATATGTAATTCCTGCATCGTGCAGAACATAACTGGCTATGGGGTAGTATTTGTGACAGCCCAGCGTGACACTGGCAACTTGCACACTCTGGCACGGCCCTCTGTAGCTTATTCAGCTAATGCAAGAATCGTATCTCACTCTAATTGTATCACATACACCTACAGTATTGGACAATAAGTGATAGATTTTGTACCTTAACTAACTGGGACGAATGGGTGTATGTGATACAATTAGAGTGAGATACGATTCTTGCATTAGCTGAATAAGCTACAGAGAGCCGTGCCAGAGTGTGCAAGTTGCCAGTGTCACGCTGGGCTGTCACAAATAAATGTGTAATTTTTAACATATGTTAATAATTGAGAAGTATGCACAAATCTTTACATCCCACTATAATACATTAGGGAATTTGTGTATGTATCTATGCTTTATAAACATCCATCCAATCTTCCCCAAATACGTGCCAGCATACCTGCCACAATGACAAGCACGCAGGCACTGTGTCCTCTCTTGACAGTCACGCAGGCGCTCTTCAGCTTCGGTGGACAGTGCACATCCTTTTATGTGCACTGCTTCACCAAAGAAGCGCGGTGCCGATGTGCCAGTGACGTCACGAGTGACGTCACCACTTCCGGTTGTGGCTGCGCAGTGAATGAAAAATGCATATACGTATATGCATTTTTCATTCGGAGATCGCCCCCACATGACTTAGGAGGACAGGGAAAACTGTAAAAAATTAAAAAGGTTAGTTTTAGGAGAATAGATGATTAAAAATGGCTAAGGTGGGGGGCGGAGCCTACACTCAATGCGACAAGACGTGTCTCAATGAAGCTCTCTGAGACAGACACTAATTATAGGAGTTATTTGTGGAAAACCTCGACATTTCCTACCCTGTAGCAGCTTTCTACTATTATTAACAGCCAAACTCTAAGAGTGGATAAATTTGACAAAGCTTTTGCCTATGTTTGTTGAGTCAGCTATGTGACACACTTTTTCTCAAGCCCTGAAGCCATCTTGAAAAACTTCTGCACCTACGCAGTAAGTCCAGAGATAGAAGGGCCTGCAAAGGATTTGGAGCGTAGGTCTGGGGCTGCCGCAACATTACCCCCCTGAACTCCGGGGTTACGATATCCTAAAATAGGATAGCCAGCAGTTCACACTAAGTACCCCAGCTATGAACATTCCTACCATGAAACCTGTTGATTTGCTGAGTGAGCTACGTAGTTTGCTTCACGCTCACCGAAAGGCATTTTCAGAAACCTAAATAAAGCATTCCAAGCCCCCTTAGAAACTTCCTCCATGAGCAGCTATTTGACTGCCCCTGAGTGCGACCAATATGATGCCATTGCAGCTACGTTATCGGATGAAACTCCAACAAAACCCCCGTATGTGAAGTCTGGGGCTCTCCCAGCAGCAGAAGGAGCAGTGTATGTGGAGTCTGAGGCTCTCACAGCAGTGAAAGGAGCACCGGAGGTGGCCATCGATATGAGTAATGGAGGGCTTCATCCAGAGATTACCTCTAGCCAAGTGTGTATAACGGAGACCTTGGTTGTACAAATTGTGGTGGCTGCGCACATACCTGCTAGTGCAAAAACCCTATCTACACCTCACATCACTACTGAGCGAAGCCCTGAGAGAGCCGGTAATTGTGTCTCAGAAAGGAGGTGAGGGTCCTGCAGCGAACACACTCCCTCAGCACTTTACACGGTCTCTTGAGGAGTCAGCCTCTCTAAGGCCACGAAAGCTGCCTGTGACAACTACCAGGAGACAGGCGATGTGACTCTCCAACATCATATTCCCCTCTATCAGGAGACCGACATGACAAATGGAACTGTGACACTTCTATGTAAGGACAATGTGTTCATTGACTTTATGGGAAGCCTACAAGACATGGACATTAAGAAGAAATTAATGACATTACTGCCGTGGTGGGTATTTGGCAAGCTTAGTCAAATGCCGAATTGTTATTGTCACATGTTCCTGCTTGAAAGCTTTCTGCCTATAACTCTGAGAACTGGCGTAGGGTAAAAAGTTTTGTAACTTACGTTCTAATATGCTTATATTCTCCATTCTCTGGTGGTTTGCATAATACAGGGGCTACTTATATGATGTCTTAGACTGATTTTAAGAGCTATGGAGTATTATTTGACTAGCTTTTAATTACCATCTTCAAATGTGATTGTTTACTTCTTCTTTTAAAGCTTGCAGATGTTTTATGCAATGTTGTGTTGTCTCTAATAGGGGTTACCTGGGATAGATAGGCAGAAAATTTACCATTTTAAGCCCCATAGATCTCATTTATTTATTTATATCACAATACACCGCATTGAGGAACTTAGCCTCAAAATGATATATTTATTTTTTTTTGCATGTGGAAGGTGTAATTACCATCTTGTACCACCGGAGGGGAGTAAAGGTTCAATTGTATTTTATATGTCACATATCTCTGTGCAAGTTGGGCTTACTCTATCATAATATTTGTGTTTTCTCAGAAATTCCCAGCTATACATCTGTCGATATCCCCTCTACTTATATATATATATATGGGTTACAGCTAGGTATTTATGTATATATAATCTTTTTTTTTTAAGTTTCTCTCTCCTACTGCCTCCTACAGACTACAGCTAGGGTTAAACTCTTTATTATCAGGAGGAAAGTTTTTATGAGTCAGTTTTTCCCTTGTGTATGAAGAAACATATTTATGTTTGGTGAAACATAAATTTCAGTATACCATGATGAATGCTCAGACTGGTGACTCATGTACTGCTTATTTTGCTTGATGCCTATGTGCTGCCCAATGTAACAGGGGGACAACTTCAGAGTGATTATTCTGCTTAAGTTCATTAATATTCCAGTTTACATTATATAAATGGTATGGGGGTCACCTTCATCTTTATTTGTACTCATGTCTATGTTGAACATACCTTTCCATATGCTTTATAACTTATAGGATAATAGTTGATAATATTAGTGTGGTTCTTATATTTCTATTTATGTAACTCATTACTTTATGTAAGGCATTACTAAAGGATGCCTTTAAGATTACAGGAGAACCTCCCCATCCCTCAAACTAAAAGGAAAAATGAGGTTTACTTTATTTTATGCCTACAGTAATGCATCTGTGATGTAACAGATCTGTCTGTATGTTTGCATTGATTTTGTTTCTGTCTTGTTACCTATGCTCTACGTATTATTATATGTATGTAATGCTTTCTCTTTAACCTCAATAAAAATTATAAAAAAATAAATAAAAAAAAATGGCTAAGGTAAAGTTAGAAATACTTAATGTTTAATAAGGAATCAATTTATAATTGGAACCTATGGGCCCCTAGTTATCAAGCCGTCAACCTCAAATACGCTGGAATTCCGCAGCGTATTTGTGGCGAGGCTGATTCGCCTAAGTTATCAAGCCCTACACACCGGCAAAAGTAGGATTTAGTTTGAACTCGACAAAATAAATCTTATTAAATAAATTAAAGTGAAAGTTAATTTACACAAATGAAAACATAGCATCGCATAATACACATGTATATTAACATAATCGCCAACTTTTTTTTGATAAAAATATCTTATTTTGTATTTTTATTCACTAACGTTTTATGCATCGGTTTGATTTTCGACTCCTCCCATCTTCTTCTTCCTGGATTTTCACTCACTACGTATAGAGCGTTCCCACCCGCTCTATACGTCACTTCTCTTGCGCGTTCACAATGATCCAGTCCATTTGCGCATGCGCGATGTCCGCAAGTTACCCGCAATGCGCATGCGATTGACCGGACTACTGGTCTACAATGCGCATGCGTCCTACTCGACTCGCAACATAGTAATGAATGGATCACAACTTTGTATTCATTCATTACTATGCTATTTGCAAACGTAACCAGCAGCAGAGAAACAGCAGCGTTGTTTGAACTGGACAAATCTTTATCGGACATATCCCCACTGTTAATTCACCAACTAATTAGAAAGTAAGTTTTTAGTTATATCAATATTAAGTTACCATCTACTATTATCATTAATTGTACTGTCTTTTAATATACTTATCTATACATCAAAATCAATATCCATGTTTTTTTTTTTACATTTTCGATGACTATCCATCCAATTATGATTAAAAATCCTTTTTTTCATAAAACTTTGTTTTCATATTTTAATTCTATCAAGTAAAATCAGAAACAACTACTTTTGAAATATAGTTATTCAAAATCAATTGATTAAAATATTTGTTAGATTGCGTTTTGATATTTATATGCAATGCAACATTAATTTAGATATCATATTTTCCCTTATAGTTCCTTTTTTTTTAAACTATCACTATCTGTGATGTAACAATACATATTTGTTCCAATTTAAAAATTATGCACTACTCTTACTGTTTATTTACCAACGTTTGTTTTGTCTAATTTAAAACAGCTATTTTTTCAAGGTTCAGTTAATATTTCACTTAGAGATTGTTATCTTTAAAGCCACATAAATTTCACAGCAATAGCTGTCGGCTTTAATTTATAACTTTGCTCTGTCGCTTATCTCTGGCTAACAATGGTTTTTAATTCCATTGAATTTCTAATCTAATTTTATAAATAACATAGTTTATTGTCTTTTTACAATATTGAGCTATAAATTCAAAGTTACATTCTACGCAATACAATGTAACATATCATAAATTGATATTCAGTTTATTATCCATTCTCAAAGTATGAACAACATTTAAACTTTGAAGTATATACTTTTTTAAACTTTGATTAGCTACTATTTAATAACCTTATTCAAATAGCTATATCAAAATCAATTGACTTCCAAAATAATATTTCTTTTGTATTTCTTTTTCT
>NC_069505.1:478133781-478136281 GCF_027579735.1 Bombina bombina | reverse complement strand
ATCTTCTACTACATGTAACTCACCAATTATGACAATACAAAAAAGAATGGTTGGTACAATGCTAGTCGTGACTGGAGAATGTGAAGAAAGTCACAACAGTACACTGTGGGTTAGTCAACCCACAATTGGAAACAAACCTTTAGGAAACATCTTGTCATGCACTTCAATTTTGTTTAGTGGAAACCAATTTGATAAAATCCAAGAAATGTTTAAATTTTTTGGTGTTTGTTTTATAAGCAAGCCTACATATTACTCATATCAAAAGAAGTATTTGTTTCCAATTATAGACAATCACTGGAAAAATGATGTTATTGCTAATATAGGTGCAATAAAAAAAAAACGATCAGTGTGACTGGTGATGGGCAATGTGACAGCCCTGGTTTTTCTGCCAAATATTGCACATACACTATGATGGATGACAAGAGCAAAAAAATCCTAGATATTCAAATTGTTCAAGTTTCTGAAGCAACATCTTCAGTTGCCATGGAGGCTAAAGCTTTCCGTCGATTCAATCGATACGCTAATGGATTCGGGAGTGATGGCCGTGGTAGTCGCTACTGACCGACACGTAAGCATTAAGAAAATACTTAGAGAGGAATATAGTAATATCAACCATCAATATGATATATGGCATTATGCCAAAAGTCTTTAAAAAAAAATGCTTACAATTAGTAGAAAAAAAACTTGTTCTACTCTATCGCCGTGGGTCTCAGCCATTTCAAACCATCTCTGGACATCTAGCATGCTCTGTAAAGGCGATGTGGATGTAATGTCTAAACATTGGAAATCTTGTTTGTACCACGTGCTAAACATTCATTCATGGACTGAGAATGGAGAACAAAAAAGATGCCAACATGAAGATTTGAATGGTGAACAGCAAAGAGAAAGAAAATGGCTGACTCAACAGTCTGAAGCCTTTCATGAACTGCAGAAGATTGTTTGCAATGATCAGATGGATAAAGATCTTCCTCATCTCAAGCTATTCTGTCATACAGGTAGTCTTGAGGTATTTCATAGTTTGGTACTAAAATACCGTCCAAAAAGAATACACTTCAGAATGGACGCAATGGAGGCTAGAACAAACTTAGCTGCACTTGCAAATAATTTCAACTCTACTCGAGTGCAGGCTAAAATCAAATGCCCAACAGAAAAAAGTGGTGCTTTTGGCGAAGCAAAGTTTACAACGTACTTCCCTAAAAGTAAAAAAAAATGGATGATAAAACCAAATGATGACCAAAATGATGACTGATGTCTTAAACTTGGCTGAGGGAACAATTAGTCATAATTGGGAGTCAAAGAATGTCATGTTACCTCCAAATATCGCTTCTACCCCAAGGCCAAACAAAAAGGAATTGATTGAGAAACATATTTCTCGCTATTCCAAAAAAAATTAAGAACATTTCTTTATGGACCTTTTTTTTTTGTGAATATGGATAGCGTTATAGTTTTCATTGTTATGTTGTAAATACAAATTTTTATATATAGTTCCATTTTCTTTTTAAAATTCAAATTTTTGTTTTGTATATATGATATATATTTATTTTTAATTTAAAATATTTTTTTTTTACATGTTATTAAAATTTTAAGATTGAACCATAATAACGTTTTCATTATAATTACTTTACATTGTTTATGATTTATGAGATAGAGAGAAAAAGAGAGCGAGAGAGAGAGAGATCGACAGAGAGAGATCGACAGAGACAGAGAGAGAGAGAGAGAGCGAGAGAGAGACAGAGAGACAAAGATAGAGAGAGACAAAGAGAGAGACAAAGATAGAGAGAGTTATAAATAACGATTGAACACGTAAAAGATATCTAGACAGAGGATGTGTCTGAAAGAATATTGATCAATGATTGATAAATAAGATAATATAAAAATTTTTTAAATAAAATTGTATTTTATTAAAATTTTAACAATAACGTTTTAGAAATAAAAAATATTTAGTATAATACACACAAACACATATACACACACACATATACACATATATATCTACATATACATATATATCGACATATACATATATACATATATATCTACACACTCAGACACACACACACACACACAGCAGTGGAGCCAGTGAATGCCCACCCTGCAATATGTTTTTAAATAATTATTAGAATTTACACCTTTTTAAAATTTAAAAAATTAACTGTAATTCTGAATATTGCAGACATCAAAAAAAATTTTTTAAAAGAATATATATTAATACTAAATTACAAGTAACAAAATAACTTTGAAAAATTTTTTTTTTTTAAGATTTACTCCAGGATCATATCTATTGCTGGGCCATCGTCATCAGCATAATGGAATCCTATATAAATATTATCCGGTGCTGGAAAAGTAGTACGTATATATTTAACGACACACAATGGTATTGGTCTCCTTTCTTTCGGTCCAAGAGAATCGTGTATCCATGTGGTGTAAGCACGGTAGGCCAGTTTTCGAAAACCTCTAAATATAAAAAAAATAAAATTTAAATAAATGAAATAATTAGTAA
>NC_069505.1:478056281-478123781 GCF_027579735.1 Bombina bombina | reverse complement strand
CAGCCCAAAGAATGTTCCATAACAGGCCCTCCAATGTACAGTGGCGAGATTGGTTTCGTCACATCTCTCCCCTTTTCCAAACAGACTAACAGGGTATCTGACCTCCTGCCGGTCAGTGCCCTGGTTAGTCCAGCAACCCACCCATAAAACACAATTAGTAGTACAGCCCACCCACAATAAATGGTTACTACACCTGAGTACGGGGAAAACTTGTCCATGTCCAGGTGCCTCACCACAGCTGTGTGGGGGACTGGTACGCTGAATTGGTGGGTTGCGAGGTGGGCAGAGACCAGCTGTACTCCCGGGTGCCAGCACTACCATGGAAGTAGCCTGGTGGGAGCCTGGTTGCTGGAGGGGGAGACCGACTGTCTCCCCTTTGGATACATAGCTGTGCTGCTGGAGGGGGAGACCAATCGTCTCCCCTTTGGCTAAACAGCCGTGTTGCTGGGGGACAGGACCATCAAACTCCTCTCCCTCTGGTTTGTCATGCTCGGCTGTCCAGGGTATGTACTGTGCCATATACCACCAGAGCGCCTGGTAGGCATGTCAGTTTGCTGGGACAATCCATCTGTATTCCCGTTATGAGAGAGAATTCCTGTCCATACAAACAAGGGTTCAAATTCCTCAGTGCCCAGACCAGGGCCAAACAGTCCTTCAAAATCACATCAGCTTCTTTACGAGTTTTCTGTACCTGCTCTTTATAGGTATCCACAATCCCTTCATACTGACATAGGGTGCCCTTGAGTTGCAGCACCTCACTATGAGCCAGCGTCAGCTTCTCCTCCAGTGTCACTAAGTTTTTCTTTAATGTTTCATGTTCCACTCTCAAGCTGGTGTTTTCTGCAGTCTGTCGGTGCAGCTTGTCTAGCAGAGATTCCTGTTCTAAACGTGCTTTTTCCTCTGCGCTCCTCTTCTCCTTCATCAGCGCATTGTAACGGGACCTCCACATATCAATAGCGGATAGAGATTTACTGAGCTCAGCGTCCTGGGGCTTAGCAGCAGGTGGGTCAGTCTCTGCTGCACGGATCTGGGCACGGGTAGTCACAGAGTTAACATCAGCGGGACCCATAGGAGCGTAGGCAGAAACAAGGGGGGCCAAGTCATTTCCAAGAAGAACATCAGCAGGTAAGTCCTTCTTGACCCCCACATTCACAGGTCTAGCGCCCACTCCCCAATCCAAATGTACCCTGGCAACAGGTAGGCTGAACACATCGCCCCCTGCTACCCTCACAGCCACAGTGTCTCCAGTGTACTGTTTCTCAGACACCAAGTTCTTTTGAAGCAAGGTCATGGTAGCACCAGTATCCCGTAGACCACTGACCTTCTTCCCATTCACTTTAACCAGTTGCCGGTTATTCCGGTGGGCAGCTTGCACAAGGTCTGCCTCATGTAGGATGCTCCAGCATTCTTGCGCCTCTACGTAGCGGGCCGCAGGCTGAGGATTACGTGGGATTCCGCCGGCGGGTCGTCTCCAGGACTGCGCTTGGTTCGCTGCGTTTAGGGGACACTCTGGTCTTTTGTGCCCTAGTTGCTTACATCTAAAGCACCGAATAGGTTGTGAGTAGCACCGCAGGGCTCTCTGAGGGTAGTTTGTGGCCGGAGGCCGTGTGGTATAGTGGTGCGCCGGGGTTTGGTAACTGGCAGCTGCTGGGGTGACTGGGGGTCTGTACTCCACTCTAGCAGGGGGCTTAGTGGTAGCAGTGTCCAGTTTGCGGGCATCCGTATACTCATCTGCCAAGCGAGCCGCTTCCTGCAGGGTGGAGGGTTTACGGTCCCGAACCCACTCTCGAACTCCTGCGGGTAATTTGTCGAAGCAATGTTCCAACAGGAATAGCTGCAGCACCTCTTCCCCAGATATGGCTTGGCACCCCGCTATCCAGTGAGCTGCTGTGCGGTGCACCTTACATGCCCACTCAAGGTAGGAATCTCCAGCTAATTTAACAGTGTCTCTGAACCGCCTCCTGTATGCCTCCGGTGTAACCGCATACCTGGAGAGCAGAGCCTCTTTTACAGTATTATAATCCCTGACTTCCTCATCTGGAATGGCCCGAAAAGCCTCTCTGGCCCGGCCGGATAATTTTCCAGATAATATCGTGACCCAGTCCTCTGCGGGTACCTTGTGTAGTGCACATTGCCTCTCAAAATCCGCAAGGTACCCATCAATCTCTCCTTCTGTTTCCAGGAAGTTTTTAAAAGCTGCAAAATGTACTTTTCTCTTTTCCATCTTAGTCAGTATTGTAATAATCCCCCTCTTCCTGAGGTTACTGGCTTGTGTAGTTGCTCTTCTGGGCGATAAGGTTCATTCCGTCGCTGCCACCAATGTTACGGTACCAACAGTGTACCAAGGGTTAATACCAGATGAACAATGTCCTGCATAGGGAATCAGCAATTCACAACCCAGCCAGTTTCCCTGCAAACATGAGACCAAGCTCCACATTTCAGGTTTAAAAAAGAATAACTACTTTATTTGAAGGCAGCACACAGATTTATACACCCTGGCTTCAGGTTACAGAGGGCATTGGTTTAACAGTAAAGCAAACATATGAACAATGCATCAAAGCTCTAACAATTGTCTATTCACAGGTAAAACAGATTAACACATTAAGTTAATTAACTAGGGAAGAACGTTTACTCAGACAATCTGATGTTGGGCAGTCTAGTTAACATAATCACACAAGGACACAATCAGTTTACCCAGACAGACTCCTGAGACACAATCAGATCTGAAACATACATAGAATACATCTTATTACAGAATATAGGAACAGTTCTTATTAGCTATAAAGTATTTTATGCCCACTTGGCTTATAGAGTCACAATTGCTCCCAAAAGGTGCACTCACACCCTGTACCCATCCTGTATTTATGGATACAGGGTGACATAGACATAAGACAGAGTTATGAAAGTACATGGGGTGTCCAGCATATAAAATTCCATATTTTCATGCAGTCTCTGGGTATCCTTAAGCCCATGTACCTCCAGCCCAAAGAATGTTCCATAACAGGCCCTCCAATGTACAGTGGCGAGATTGGTTTCGTCACAATATCCATCTATCTATCTATCTATCCATATCTATCTCTCTATCTATATCCATCTATCTATCCATATCTCTCTATCTATATCCATCTATCTATCCATATCTATCTATCTATCTCTCTATCTATCTATCTATCTATCTATCTATCTATCTATCTATCTATCTCTCTCTCTCTCTATCTATCTATCTCTCTCTCTCTCTATCTCTCTATCTATCTCTCTATCTATCTCTCTATCTATCTCTCTATCTATATCCATCTATCTATCCATATCTATCTCTCTATCTATATCCATCTATCTATCCATATCTATCTCTCTATCTATATCCATCTATCTATCCATATCTATCTCTCTATCTATATCCATCTATCTATCCATATCTATCTCTCTATCTATATCCATCTATCTATCCATATCTATCTCTCTATCTATATCCATTTATCTATCCATATCTATCTCTCTATCTATATCCATCTATCTATCCATATCTATCTCTCTATCTATATCCAGCTATCTATCCATATCTATCTCTATATCTATATCCATCTATCTATCTATCTCTATCTATATCCATCTATCTATCCATATCTATCTATCCATATCTATCTATCCATATCTATCTATCCATATCTATCTATCCATCTATCTCTATCCATATCTCTATCCATATCTCTATCCATATCTCTATCCATCTCTCTATCCATCTCTCTATCCATCTCTCTATCCCTCTCTCTATCCCTCTATCTCTCTCTCTCTATATATATATATATATATATATATATATATATATATATAGATATATATATATATAGATATATATATATATATATATATAGATCTATATATCTATATATATTTATATCAATATAAATATATATATTTATATCTATCTATCAATATATATATATATATCTATCTCTCAATATATATATATATATATATATATATATATATATATATATATATATAGATCTATATGACAAACAAGATATAGATCTATATAAGATTGTATATACAGCAGTAGGTGAACTACTGAACATATTAATACATTTTGTAAACAAATATTTCATAAATAAATATCCACTTATAAGCAACTGTTAGAATCTGTTGTTCTAATTTCTAAAATTAATAAAATTATATAATTATGTTTTTATTTTTACATTACAGATCTAAAGTTTTTAAGAATAGAAATTCTAAGAGACACCGACACCTAATAGGACGACAAAACTATTGTTATTAGCTAGGTGACTTGCATTAAACGGTTAAAATCTAAACTTCACCCTTCAAATCAGTTTAAAACGAAGTGTGATGTACCACATCCAAAATAGAAAAGCAACAAAAAAATTGGAGAACACAATCAATTGATAGCGGACAATAGCAAGTCAATTAGTTTCATATGTAAAGAGAACATTTTTGTTGTACTATTGCAAATGAGATCTAATTATTTGTTCTGACTATTCACTGCTTTTTTTTAAACAATACATATTTGTTAGAGAAAAAGAGGAGATTACATAATCTGATTAATTTTTAGACATTAGAGCACCTTTACATCAATTTAATGAAATTACAGTGTTGAAGGTAAATTTATTTCTTTATAACGAAATGTGTATTCTAAAATTTATAGATTTATATTTTTGTTCGATTATTTTAATAAAATATTAACCGCTGATAGTAATCTGGGCATTGGCTAAAATTTATTACTATATGTACATTTAAATTAATTTGTGAAAAAAAAATTAATAATGTGGGGCAATTATTAGAAAAGGCATAACAGTCTGTGCTATAAAATAGCAGTATTAGCACGGTGTTGAAAGTAACTCATGGACAACCAAAATGTATTTGGAGAAATGTAGTGAGAAAATGTATTAAAATATGTAATTGAATATCAATGCAGCTGAATGTTGATTATATAAAAAAGTTATATCGGAAGATTGCACCTATAAATGTGAATATCAGAAAAACGGTGCCCATTTCAGCTCTTGCTGTGTGTCAATGCACTTCAAATGTATAAATATAAAATGTGCTCCACACTTGTAAAATATAAATTCTGTGTAATGTCAGCTCCACTCAAGGTGTAAAAATAAAACGAGCAATGTATTTTTAACACAAATGAAAATTTAAAAAAATAGGTTATTCAATGTAATTTGTAAAATATATTACATTATTTGAAATGGTATCCTCATAGAGCTCGATATATATAAAAGCGATTGCAGAGTTGGTTTAGAAAACAAGGAGTTACAAACTTACCTTTGATTCAGTACTATTGACTGATCCGCATCAATGTTTCAAATGAAGAGCGCAATGCGAGGACGATCATGCGCTTTAAGTACTGAAGAAAGTGCGCATGCGCAAATCGGCCACGAGCATCAAGCTGTCGGGGATGCCGACAACATGTCACGCATGCGCAAATCGAATGTTAAGTAAATGACGTAGTGTCACGGCCGCCTATCGGCCAGAATCTCAATTGGAGGGTATTGCCACGTGGTGAGGATGTAAAATAGGAGACAAAAAACGGGTTGATTTTGCGGAAAGCAATAAGCGGATAAAAATTGAGAAATTCTTCTATTTGAAAAAAAAGTTAGCGAATTCATGAATGAACCTCACACTCAATTTAAATAATACATTGAATACAATAGAGCAAGTCTTGAAAGTTAACCTTCACTTTAATCCTATTTAAAGCTAAATACTTACCTGTAAAATAAACCCTAATATAGCTACAATATAATTAATAATTACATTGTAGCTATTTTAGGATTTATATTTATTTTACAGGCAACTTTGTATTTATTTTAACTAGGTACAATAGCTATTAAATAGTTAATAGCTATTTAATAGCTACCTAGTTAAAATAATTACAAAATTACCTGTAAAATAAATCCTAACCTAAGTTACAAATAAACCTAACACTACACTATCAATAAATTAATTAAATAAACTACCTACAATTACCTACAATTAAATCAACTAAACTAAATTACAAAAAAAAACAAACACTAAATTACAAAAAATAAAAAAAGATGAAGACGGCTAAAGGTAGGATGATCTTCAGGGGGGTAGTGTTAGGTTTATTTAAGGGGGGTTTGGGTTAGATTATGGGTATGTGGGTGGTGGGTTTTAATGTTGGGGGGGTTGTATTTTATTTTTACAGGCAAAAGAGCTGAATTCTTTGGGGCATGCCCCGCAAAAGGCCCTTTTAAGGGCTGGTAAGGTAATAGAGCTGTTAACTTTTTAATGTAGAATAGGGTAGGGCATTTTTTTATTTTGGGGGGCTTTGTTATTTTATTAGGGGGCTTAGATTAGGTGTAAGTAGCTTAAAATTGTTGTAATATTTTTTAAATGTTTGTAACTTTTTTTTTTTGTAACAGTTTTTTTTATTTTTTTGTACTTTAGTTAGTTTATTTAATTGTATTTAATTGTAGTTATTTGTAGGTAATTTATTTTATTAATTTAATGATAGTGCAGTGTTAGGTTTAATTGTAACTTAGGTTAGTATTTCTTTTACAGGTAATTTTGTATTTTTTTTAGCGAGGTAGTTATTAAATAGTTAATAACTATTTAATAACTATTCTAACTAGCTAAAATAAATACAAAGTTACCTGTAAAATAAATATAAATCCAAAGATAGCTACAATGTAATTATTAATTACATTATTACATTGTAGCTATCTTAGGGTTTATTTTACAGGTAAGTATTTAGTTTTAAATAGGAATAATTTATTTAATGATAGTGTAGTGTTAGGTGTAATTGTAACTTAGGTTAGTTTTTATTTTACAGGTAAATTTCTCTTTATTTTAACTAGGTAGCTATTAAATAGTTAATAACTATTTAATAGCTATTGTACCTATTTAAAATAAATTGAAATGTGCCTGTAAAATAAAAATAAATCCTAAAATAGCTACAATATAATTATTATTTATATTGTAGCTATATTAGGGTTTATTTTAAAGGTATTTATTTTTAAATAGGATTAATTTAGTTAATAAGAGTTATAATATTTAGATGTATTTAATTAATATTTAAGTTAGGGGGGTGTTAGGGTTAGGGTTAGATTTAGGTTTAGGGGTTAATAATTTTATTATAGTTGCGGCGGTGTAGGGGGGGGGCAGGATAGGGGTCAATAAATTTATTATAGGTGGCGACGGTGTAGGGGGGGCAGATTAGGGGTTAATAAGTTTAATATAGGTTGCGGCGGGGTCTGGGAGCGGCAGTTTAGGGGTTAAACAATTTATTTAGTTGCGGCGGGGTACGGGATCGGTAGGATAGGGGTTAATAAATTTATTATAGGTGGCAGCGATATAGGGGGGAAGGATAGGGGTTAATAGGTATTATGTAGGTGGCGGCGGGGTCCGGGAGCGTCGGTTTAGGGGTTAATCAGTTTATTAGAGTGGCGGTGGGCTCCGGGAGCGGCGGTTTAGGGGTTAATACATTTATAAGAGTTGTGGCGGGGTCTAGGAGCGGCGGTTTAGGGGTTAATAACTTTATTTAGTTGCGGGGGGCTCCGGGGGCACCGGTATAGGGGGTAGAACAGTATAGTTAGTGTGGGTTCTTAGTGACAGCTTGTCAATAAAGCTGTAAAAAAGCCGAAGAGCAGCAAGATCGGATGAGTGATAACTATCACAGTCCGCTGCTCATCGCCCCGTAATTGGTGCACGGCTTTTTGACAGCTTTTTTGATAACTTAGGCGAAATTTTGCAGGTCCGCGGCGGCGATGGTAGGCGAGCTTAGGCGGGTGTATTGGGCCGGCGAAGGCAGGTAAGTAGACACGTTGATAACTAGGCCTCAGAGTGTTGACTGGTCCTTTAATTATTATTACTGATTTGAATAGCCAATAGAATAAGAGCTACTGTAATTCTATTGGCTGATTAGAATAGCCAATAGAATTACAGTAGCTCTTATTCTATTGGCTAATCAAATTAGCCCAATAGAATTAAAGTAGCTCTCATCTGATTGGCTGATTTGAATTTGAAGGCTCAAATCAGCCAATAGGAATTCAAGGGACGCCATTTTAATTATTTTAACTAGGTAGTTATTAACTATATAATAGCTATTGTACCTAGTTAAAATAAATACCAAGTTACCTGTAAAATAAATATAAACCCTAAAATAGCTACAATGTAATTATTAATTATATTGTAGCTATCTTAAGGTTTATTTTATAGGTATTTAGTTTTAAATAGGAATATTTTAGTTCATAAGATTAATATTATTTAGATTTATTGCAATAATAATTAAGTTAGGGGTGTTAGGGTTAGATAGGGTTAATATAGTTAATATATATAATATAATAACTATATTAATTATTAACTATATTAATAATATATATAATATAATAACTATATTAACTATATTAACCCTAATATAATTGGGGTTAATATAGTTAATATAGGTGGCTGCAGTGTAGGGGGGTCAGATTAGGGGTTAATATATTTAATATAGGTGGTGGCGGTGTAGGGGATTAGATTAGGGGTTAATATATTTAATATAGGTGGCGGCAGTTTAGGGGGGTCAGATTACAGGTAAAAGAGCTGATTACTTTGTGACAATGCCCCGCAAAAGGCCCTTTTAAGGGCTGGTAATAGAGCTGGTTACTTTGGGGCAATGCCCCGCAAAAGGCCCTTTTAAGGGCTGGTAATAGAGCTGGTTACTTTGGGGCAACGCCACGCAAAAGTCCCTTTTCAGGGCTATTTGTAATTTAGTTTAGGGTAGGGACATTTTAGTATTTTAGGGGGTAATACATTTATTATAGGTGGCGGCGGTGTAGGGGGATTAGATTAGGGGGTAATGTAGTTAAAATAGGTGGCGGCGGGGTAGGGGGCTCACATTAGGGGGTAATAATTTTAATATAGATGGCGGCAGTGTAGGGGGATTACATTAGGGGTTAATCATTTTAATGTAGATGGCGGCGGTGTAGGGGGCTCACATTAGGGGGTTAGACATTTAATATAGGTGGCGGCGGTGTAGGGGGATTAGATTAGGGGTTAATAATTTTAATATAGGTGGCGGCAGTGTAAGGGGGTCAGATTAGGGGGTAGTACATATAATGTAGGTGGCGGCGGGGTAGGGGGCTCACATTAGGGGGTAATATAGTTAAAATAGGTGGCAGCGGTGTAGGTAGATCATATTAGGGGGTAATATAGTTAATGTAGCTGGCGGCGGGGTCTGGGAGCGGCAGTTTAGGGGTTAATACATTTATTGTTAGGAAAGAGAGGGGGGATTGCGGATAGAGGGGTATACGTGTCGGGCTATTTTTGGGAGGCGTGTTAGACAGTTACGGGAGATTTTATAATTTAGTCAGTTTTTGTAGGCGGCGGCAGTTTCTAAAGTGCTGTAAGTCACTGGCGACTCCAGAAATTTGTACTTACGCAGATTTCTGGACATCGCTAGTTTGTCAGACTTACGGCACTTTAGCATCTGACGGCACCGTATATGTGATAGCTTGAGTTGCGAGCTGAAACTACGGGCGGCGCAGTTTTGCACGCTTGCGCCGAAACCTGCGCCGTATATTGGATCGCGCCCCAGGAGCTTTTCCTCAGGACAGCATTACAGACCTGTGGATCAGGGTGGTGGTGTATAGGGGTGTGTTATCCCAGTATGGGGAGGGGGTGTGAGTTTATATTAGGAAATGATAACAAGTCCTGGAGTTTGGACCAAGATTGGGGCAATTATCTTTCAGTGTTGCATAATGCAAAAGACACCTTATTACGTCACAATCTATCCTGTAATAGAGTAGGAATACTGCTGGACTATAAGGCTGGGCGTATGTCCTTTAATGAGCTGTGTGACCCAATCAGACACTTACACACTGTCACTGAGACCTTCACTGAGCCTCTTCATGCTGCGTTCTGTGTAGATAATGCCTGGGTGAGAGTAATGAGCTAGATACACTGACCATAATAATAATGCTGCTACCTGTGAGCCAGTGATGTTTGTGTATTGTGCACATTGTGTATGAAATGATGATAAGATAAAATATTTGTACATGAAAGTTTGGTCTCTCTGTGTAATTATAAGCAGCTGTATATATGGCACCAGCATATGCTGCAGCTCAGTACAAATAGGGGATCACACAGTAATTACTGCCACATAATAAAAATTAAAACATTGTGTTATAATGGGCAAGTCATATACACACACATATATAGATACATATAAATTATATAGAAACACAACACTATATGGCTGTGTTAGCCAGTCCTGATAATATGCAATCATGGGGTCACCATGCAATAGGCACCCAGCACTGTGTTAGCCAGTCCTGATAATGTGCAATCATGGGGTCACTATGCAATAGACACCCAGCACTGTGTTAGCCAGTCCTGATAATGTGCAATCATGGGGTCACCATGCAATAGACACCAAGAACTGTGTTAGCCAGTCCTGATAATGTGCAATCATGGGGTCACCATGCAATAGACACCAAGCACTGTGTTAGCCAGTCCTGATAATGTGCAATCATGGGGTCACCATGCAATAGACACCAAGCACTGTGTTAGCCAGTCCTGATAATGTGCAATCATGGGGTCACCATGCAATAGACACCAAGCACTGTGTTAGCCAGTCCTGATAATGTGCAATCATGGGGTCACCATGCAATAGACACCAAGCACTGTGTTAGCCAGTCCTGATAATGTGCAATCATGGGGCCACCATGCAATAGACACCAAGCACTGTGTTAGCCAGTCCTGATAATGTGCAATCATTGGGTCATCATGCAATAGACACAAAGCACTGTGTTAGCCAGTCCTGATAATGTGCAATCATGGGGTCACTATGCAATAGACACAAAGCATCGTGTTAGCCAGTCCTGATAATGTGCAATCATGGGGTCACTATGCAATAGACACCAAGCACTGTGTTAGCCAGTCCTGATAATGTGCAATCATGGGGTCACCATGCAATAGACACAAAGCACTGTGTTAGCCAGTCCTGATAATGTGCAATCACGGGGTCACCATGCAATAGACACAAAGCACTGTGTTAGCCAGTCCTGATAATGTGCAATCATGGGGTTACCATGCAATAGACACCAAGCACTGTGTTAGCCAGTCCTGATAATGTGCAATCATGGGGTCACCATGCAATAGACACCAAGCACTGTGTTAGCCAGTCCTGATAATGTGCAATCATGGGGTTACCATGCAATAGACACCAAGCACTGTGTTAGCCAGTCCTGATAATGTGCAATCATAGGGTCACCATGCAATAGACACAAAGCACTGTGTTAGCCAGTCCTGATAATGTGCAATCACGGGGTCACCATGCAATAGACACAAAGCACTGTGTTAGCCAGTCCTGATAATGTGCAATCATGGGGTTACCATGCAATAGACACCAAGCACTGTGTTAGCCAGTCCTGATAATGTGCAATCATTAGGTCACCATGCAATAGACACAAAGCACTGTGTTAGCCAGTCCTGATAATGTGCAATCATGGGGTCACTATGCAATAGACACCAAGCACTGTGTTAGCCAGTCCTGATAATGTGCAATCATGGGGTCACCATGCAATAGACACAAAGCACTGTGTTAGCCAGTCCTGATAATGTGCAATCATGGGGTCACCATGCAATAGACACCAAGCACTGTGTTAGCCAGTCCTGATAATGTGCAATCATGGGGTCACCATGCAATAGACACCAAGCACTGTGTTAGCCAGTCCTGATAATGTGCAATCATGGGGTCACCATGCATTAGACACCAAGCACTGTGTTAGCCTGTCCTGATAATGTGCAATCATGGGGTCACCATGCAATAGACACAAAGCACTGTGTTAGCCAGTCCTGATAATGTGCAATCATGGGGTCACCATGCAATAGACACCAAGCACTGTGTTAGCCAGTCCTGATAATGTGCAATCATGGGGTTACCATGCAATAGACACCAAGCACTGTGTTAGCCAGTCCTGATAATGTGCAATCATGGGGTCACCATGCAATAGACACAAAGCACTGTGTTAGCCAGTCCTGATAATGTGCAATCACGGGGTCACCATGCAATAGACACAAAGCACTGTGTTAGCCAGTCCTGATAATGTGCAATCATGGGGTTACCATGCAATAGACACCAAGCACTGTGTTAGCCAGTCCTGATAATGTGCAATCATTAGGTCACCATGCAATAGACACAAAGCACTGTGTTAGCCAGTCCTGATAATGTGCAATCATGAGGTCACCATGCAATAGACACCAAGCAGTGTGTTAGCCAGTCCTGATAATGTGCAATCATGGGGTCACCATGCAATAGACACCAAGCACTGTGTTAGCCAGTCCTGATAATGTGCAATCATGGGGTCACCATGCAATAGACACCAAGCACTGTGTTAGCCAGTCCTGATAATGTGCAATCATGGGGTCACTATGCAATAGACACCAAGCAGTGTGTTAGCCAGTCCTGATAATGTGCAATCATGGGGTCACTATGCAATAGACACCAAGCACTGTGTTAGCCAGTCCTGATAATGTGCAATCATGGGGTCACCATGCAATAGACACAAAGCACTGTGTTAGCCAGTCCTGATAATGTGCAATCATGGGGTCACCATGCAATAGACACCAAGCACTGTG
The DNA here is from genome assembly GCF_027579735.1 of Bombina bombina. Classification (NCBI taxonomy): domain Eukaryota; kingdom Metazoa; phylum Chordata; class Amphibia; order Anura; family Bombinatoridae; genus Bombina; species Bombina bombina. The sequence continues at coordinate 478,111,181 of NC_069505.1, read as the reverse complement.
TTAGCCAGTCCTGATAATGTGCAATCATGGGGTCACTATGCAATAGACACCAAGCACTGTGTTAGCCAGTCCTGATAATGTGCAATCATGGGGTCACCATGCAATAGACACCAAGCACTGTGTTAGCCAGTCCTGATAATGTGCAATCATGGGGTCACCATGCAATAGACACCAAGCACTGTGTTAGCCAGTCCTGATAATGTGCAATCATGGGGTCACCATGCAATAGACACCAAGCACTGTGTTAGCCAGTCCTGATAATGTGCAATCACGGGGTCACCATGCAATAGACAACAAGCAGTGTGTTAGCCAGTCCTGATAATGTGCAATCATGGGGTCACCATGCAATAGACACCAAGCACTGTGTTAGCCTGTCCTGATAATGTGCAATCATGGGGTAACCATGCAATAGACACCAAGCACTGTGTTAGCCAGTCCTGATAATGTGCAATCATGGGGTCACTATGCAATAGACACCAAGCACTGTGTTAGCCAGTCCTGATAATGTGCAATCATGGGGTCACCATGCAATAGACACCAAGCAGTGTGTTAGCCAGTCCTGATAATGTGCAATCATGGGGTCACTATGCAATAGACACCAAGCACTGTGTTAGCCAGTCCTGATAATGTGCAATCATGGGGTCACCATGCAATAGACACCCAGCACTGTGTTAGCCAGTCCTGATAATGTGCAATCATGGGGTCACCCACCATGCAATAGACACCAAGCACTGTGTTAGCCAGTCCTGATAATGTGCAATCATGGGGTCACCATGCAATAGACACCAAGCACTGTGTTAGCCAGTCCTGATAATGTGCAATCATGGGGTCACCCACCATGCAATAGACACCAAGCACTGTGTTAGCCAGTCCTGATAATGTGCAATCATGGGGTCACCATGCAATAGACACCAAGCACTGTGTTAGCCAGTCCTGATAATGTGCAATCATGGGGTCACCATGCAATAGACACCAAGCACTGTGTTAGCCAGTCCTGATAATGTGCAATCATGGGGCCACCATGCAATAGACACCAAGCACTGTGTTAGCCAGTCCTGATAATGTGCAATCATTGGGTCATCATGCAATAGACACAAAGCACTGTGTTAGCCAGTCCTGATAATGTGCAATCATGGGGTCACTATGCAATAGACACAAAGCATCGTGTTAGCCAGTCCTGATAATGTGCAATCATGGGGTCACTATGCAATAGACACCAAGCAGTGTGTTAGCCAGTCCTGATAATGTGCAATCATGGGGTCACCATGCATTAGACACAAAGCACTGTGTTAGCCAGTCCTGATAATGTGCAATCATGGGGTCACCATGCATTAGACACCAAGCACTGTGTTAGCCAGTCCTGATAATGTGCAATCATGGGGTCACCATGCAATAGACACCAAGCACTGTGTTAGCCAGTCCTGATAATGTGCAATCATGGGGTCACCATGCAATAGACACAAAGCACTGTGTTAGCCTGTCCTGATAATGTGCAATCATGGGGTCACCATGCAATAGACACAAAGCACTGTGTTAGCCTGTCCTGATAATGTGCAATCATGGGGTCACCATGCAATAGACACCAAGCAGTGTGTTAGCCAGTCCTGATAATGTGCAATCATGGGGTCACCATGCAATAGACACAAAGCACTGTGTTAGCCAGTCCTGATAATGTGCAATCATGGGGTCACCATGCAATAGACACAAAGCACTGTGTTAGCCAGTCCTGATAATGTGCAATCACGGGGTCACCATGCAATAGACACAAAGCACTGTGTTAGCCAGTCCTGATAATGTGCAATCACGGGGTCACCATGCAATAGACACAAAGCACTGTGTTAGCCAGTCCTGATAATGTGCAATCATGGGGTTACCATGCAATAGACACCAAGCACTGTGTTAGCCAGTCCTGATAATGTGCAATCATGGGGTCACCATGCAATAGACACAAAGCACTGTGTTAGCCAGTCCTGATAATGTACAATCATGGGGTCACTATGCAATAGACACCAAGCACTGTGTTAGCCAGTCCTGATAATGTGCAATCATGGGGTCACCATGCAATAGACACAAAGCACTGTGTTAGCCAGTCCTGATAATGTGCAATCATGGGGTCACCCACCATGCAATAGACACCAAGCACTGTGTTAGCCAGTCCTGATAATGTGCAATCATGGGGTCACTATGCAATAGACACCAAGCACTGTGTTAGCCAGTCCTGATAATGTGCAATCATGGGGTCACCATGCAATAGACACAAAGCATCGTGTTAGCCAGTCCTGATAATGTGCAATCATGGGGTCACCATGCAATAGACACCAAGCACTGTGTTAGCCAGTCCTGATAATGTGCAATCATGGGGTCACCATGCAATAGACACCAAGCACTGTGTTAGCCAGTCCCGATAATGTGCAATCATGGGGTCACCATGCAATAGACACCAAGCACTGTGTTAGCCAGTCCTGATAATGTGCAATCATGGGGTCACCATGCAATAGACACCAATCACTGTGTTAGCCAGTCCTGATAATGTGCAATCATGGGGTCACCATGCAATAGACACCAAGCACTGTGTTAGCCAGTCCTGATAATGTGCAATCATGGGGTTACCATGCAATAGACACCAAGCAGTGTGTTAGCCAGTCCTGATAATGTGCAATCATGGGGTAACCATGCAATAGACACCAAGCACTGTGTTAGCCAGTCCTGATAATGTGCAATCATGGGGTCACCATGCAATAGACACCCAGCACAGTGTTAGCCAGTCCTGATAATGTGCAATCATGGGGTCACCCACCATGCAATAGACACCAAGCACTGTGTTAGCCAGTCCTGATAATGTGCAATCATGGGGTCACCATGCAATAGACACCAAGCACTGTGTTAGCCAGTCCTGATAATGTGCAATCATGGGGTCACCATGCAATAGACACCAAGCACCGTGTTAGCCAGTCCTGATAATGTGCAATCATAGGGTCACCATGCAATAGACACCAAGCACTGTGTTAGCCAGTCCTGATAATGTGCAATCATGGGGTCACCATGCAATAGACACCAAGCACTGTGTTAGCCAGTCCTGATAATGTGCAATCATGGGGTCACCATGCAATAGACACCAAGCACTGTGTTAGCCAGTCCTGATAATGTGCAATCATGGGGTCACTATGCAATAGACACCAAGCAGTGTGTTAGCCAGTCCTGATAATGTGCAATCATGGGGTCACCATGCAATAGACACCAAGCACTGTGTTAGCCTGTCCTGATAATGTGCAATCATGGGGTCACCATGCAATAGACACCAAGCACTGTGTTAGCCAGTCCTGATAATGTGCAATCATGGGGTCACCATGCAATAGACACCAAGCACTGTGTTAGCCAGTCCTGATAATGTGCAATCATGGGGTCACCATGCAATAGACACCCAGCACTGTGTTAGCCAGTCCTGATAATGTGCAATCATGGGGTCACTATGCAATAGACACCAAGCAGTGTGTTAGCCAGTCCTGATAATGTGCAATCATGGGGTCACCATGCAATAGACACAAAGCACTGTGTTAGCCTGTCCTGATAATGTGCAATCATGGGGTCACTATGCAATAGACACCAAGCACTGTGTTAGCCAGTCCTGATAATGTGCAATCATGGGGTCACCATGCAATAGACACCAAGCACTGTGTTAGCCAGTCCTGATAATGTGCAATCATGGGGTCACCATGCAATAGACACCAAGCACTGTGTTAGCCAGTCCTGATAATGTGCAATCATAGGGTCACCATGCAATAGACACCAAGCAGTGTGTTAGCCAGTCCTGATAATGTGCAATCACGGGGTCACCATGCAATAGACACCAAGCACTGTGTTAGCCAGTCCTGATAATGTACAATCATGGGGTCACCATGCATTAGACACCAAGCACTGTGTTAGCCAGTCCTGATAATGTGCAATCATGGGGTCACCATGCAATAGACACCAAGCACTGTGTTAGCCAGTCCTGATAATGTGCAATCATGGGGTCACCATGCAATAGACACCAAGCACTGTGTTAGCCAGTCCTGATAATGTGCAATCATGGGGTCACTATGCAATAGACACCAAGCACTGTGTTAGCCAGTCCTGATAATGTGCAATCATGGGGTCACCATGCAATAGACACCAAGCACTGTGTTAGCCAGTCCTGATAATGTGCAATCATGGGGTCACCATGCAATAGACACCAAGCACTGTGTTAGCCAGTCCTGATAATGTGCAATCACGGGGTCACCATGCAATAGACACCAAGCAGTGTTTTAGCCAGTCCTGATAATGTGCAATCATGGGGTCACCATGCAATAGACACCAAGCACTGTGTTAGCCAGTCCTGATAATGTGCAATCATGGGGTCACCATGCAATAGACACCAAGCACTGTGTTAGCCAGTCCTGATAATGTGCAATCATGGAGTCACCATGCAATAGACACCAAGCACTGTGTTAGCCAGTCCTGATAATGTGCAATCATGGGGTCACCATGCAATAGACACCAAGCACTGTGTTAGCCAGTCCTGATAATGTGCAATCATGGGGTCACCATGCAATAGACACCAAGCACTGTGTTAGCCAGTCCTGATAATGTGCAATCATGGGGTTACCATGCAATAGACACCAAGCACTGTGTTAGCCAGTCCTGATAATGTGCAATCATGGGGTCACTATGCAATAGACACAATGCACCGTGTTAGCCAGTCCTGATAATGTGCAATCATGGGGTCACCATGCATTAGACACCAAGCACTGTGTTAGCCAGTCCTGATAATGTGCAATCATGGGGTCACCATGCAATAGACACCAAGCAGTGTGTTAGCCAGTCCTGATAATGTGCAATCATGGGGTCACCATGCAATAGACACCAAGCAGTGTGTTAGCCAGTCCTGATAATGTGCAATCATGGGGTCACCATGCAATAGACACCAAGCACTGTGTTAGCCAGTCCTGATAATGTGCAATCATGGGGTCACCATGCAATAGACACCAAGCACTGTGTTAGCCAGTCCTGATAATGTGCAATCATGGGGTCACCATGCAATAGACACCAAGCACTGTGTTAGCCAGTCCTGATAATGTGCAATCATGGGGTCACCATGCAATAGACACAAAGCACTGTGTTAGCCAGTCCTGATAATGTGCAATCATGGGGTCACCATGCATCAGACACCAAGCACTGTGTTAGCCAGTCCTGATAATGTGCAATCATGGGGTCACCATGCATTAGACACCAAGCACTGTGTTAGCCAGTCCTGATAATGTGCAATCATGGGGTCACCATGCAATAGACACCAAGCACTGTGTTAGCCAGTCCTGATAATGTGCAATCATGGGGTCACCATGCAATAGACACCAAGCACTGTGTTAGCCAGTCCTGATAATGTGCAATCATGGGGTCACCATGCATTAGACACCAAGCACTGTGTTAGCCAGTCCTGATAATGTGCAATCATAGGGTCACCATGCAATAGACACAAAGCACTGTGTTAGCCAGTCCTGATAATGTGCAATCATGGGGTCACCATGCAATAGACACCAAGCACTGTGTTAGCCAGTCCTGATAATGTGCAATCATGGGGTCACCATGCAATAGACACCAAGCACTGTGTTAGCCTGTCCTGATAATGTGCAATCATGGGGTCACCATGCAATAGACACCAAGCACTGTGTTAGCCAGTCCTGATAATGTGCAATAATGGGGTCACCATGCAATAGACACCAAGCACTGTGTTAGCCAGTCCTGATAATGTGCAATCATGGGGTCACCATGCAATAGACACAAAGCACTGTGTTAGCCAGTCCTGATAATGTGCAATCATAGGGTCACCATGCAATAGACACCAAGCACTGTGTTAGCCAGTCCTGATAATGTGCAATCATGGGGTCACCATGCAATAGACACCAAGCACTGTGTTAGCCAGTCCTGATAATGTGCAATCATGGGGTCACCATGCAATAGACACCAATCACTGTGTTAGCCAGTCCTGATAATGTGCAATCATGGGGTCACCATGCAATAGACACAAAGCACCGTGTTAGCCAGTCCTGATAATGTGCAATCATGGGATCACCATGCAATAGACACAAAGCACTGTGTTAGCCAGTCCTGATAATGTGCAATCATGGGGTCACTATGCAATAGACACCAAGCACTGTGTTAGCCAGTCCTGATAATGTGCAATCATGGGGTCACCATGCAATAGACACAAAGCACTGTGTTAGCCAGTCCTGATAATGTGCAATCATGGGGTCACCATGCAATAGACACCAAGCACCGTGTTAGCCAGTCCTGATAATGTGCAATCATGGGGTCACCATGCAATAGACACCAAGCACTGTGTTAGCCAGTCCTGATAATGTGCAATCATGGGGTCACCATGCAATAGACACAAAGCACTGTGTTAGCCAGTCCTGATAATGTGCAATCATGGGATCACTATGCAATAGACACCAAGCACTGTGTTAGCCAGTCCTGATAATGTGCAATCATGGGGTCACCATGCAATAGACACCAAGCACTGTGTTAGCCAGTCCTGATAATGTGCAATCATGGGGTCACCATGCAATAGACACCAAGCACTGTGTTAGCCAGTCCTGATAATGTGCAATCATTGGGCCACCATGCAATAGACACCAAGCACTGTGTTAGCCAGTCCTGATAATTTGCAATCATGGGGTCACCATGCAATAAACACCAAGCACTGTGTTAGCCAGTCCTGATAATGTGCAATCATGGGGTCACCATGCAATAGACACAAAGCACTGTGTTAGCCAGTCCTGATAATGTGCAATCATGGGGTCACTATGCAATAGACACCAAGCAGTGTGTTAGCCAGTCCTGATAATGTGCAATCATGGGGTCACCATGCAATAGACACAAAGCATTGTGTTAGCCAGTCCTGATAATTTGCAATCATGGGGTCACCATGCAATAGACACCAAGCACTGTGTTAGCCAGTCCTGATAATGTGCAATCATGGGGTCACCATGCAATAGACACCAAGCACTGTGTTAGCCAGTCCTGATAATGTGCAATCATGGGGTCACCATGCAATAGACACCCAGCACTGTGTTAGCCAGTCCTGATAATGTGCAATCATGGGGTCACCATGCAATAGACACCAAGCAGTGTGTTAGCCAGTCCTGATAATGTGCAATCATGGAGTCACCATGCAATAGACACCAAGCACTGTGTTAGCCAGTCCTGATAATGTGCAATCATGGGGTCACCATGCAATAGACACCAATCACTGTGTTAGCCAGTCCTGATAATGTGCAATCATGGGGTCACCATGCAATAGACACCAAGCACTGTGTTAGCCAGTCCTGATAATGTGCAATCATGGGGTCACCATGCAATAGACACCAAGCACTGTGTTAGCCAGTCCTGATAATGTGCAATCATGGGGTCACCATGCAATAGACACAAAGCACCGTGTTAGCCAGTCCTGATAATGTGCAATCATGGGGTCACCATGCAATAGACACAAAGCACTGTGTTAGCCAGTCCTGATAATGTGCAATCATGGGGTCACCATGCAATAGACACCAAGCACTGTGTTAGCCAGTCCTGATAATGTGCAATCATGGGGTCACCATGCAATAGACACCAAGCACTGTGTTAGCCAGTCCTGATAATGTGCAATCATGGAGTCACTATGCAATAGACACCAAGCACTGTGTTAGCCAGTCCTGATAATGTGCAATCATGGGGTCACTATGCAATAGACACCAAGCACTGTGTTAGCCAGTCCTGATAATGTGCAATCATGGGGTCACCATGCAATAGACACAAAGCACTGTGTTAGCCAGTCCTGATAATGTGCAATCATGGGGTCACTATGCAATAGACACCAAGCACTGTGTTAGCCAGTCCTGATAATGTGCAATCATGGGGTCACCATGCAATAGACACCAAGCACTGTGTTAGCCAGTCCTGATAATGTGCAATCATAGGGTCACCATGCAATAGACACAAAGCACTGTGTTAGCCAGTCCTGATAATGTGCAATCATGGGGTCACCATGCAATAGACACCAAGCACTGTGTTAGCCAGTCCTGATAATGTGCAATCACGGGGTCACCATGCAATAGACACCAAGCACTGTGTTAGCCAGTCCTGATAATGTGCAATCATGGGGTCACCATGCAATAGACACCAAGCACTGTGTTAGCCTGTCCTGATAATGTGCAATCATGGGGTCACCATGCAATAGACACCCAGCTCTGTGTTAGCCAGTCCTGATAATGTGCAATCATGGGGTCACCATGCAATAGACACCAAGCACTGTGTTAGCCAGTCCTGATAATGTGCAATCACGGGGTCACCATGCAATAGACACCAAGCACTGTGTTAGCCAGTCCTGATAATGTGCAATCATGGGGTCACCATGCAATAGACACCAAGCACTGTGTTAGCCTGTCCTGATAATGTGCAATCATGGGGTCACCATGCAATAGACACCAAGCACTGTGTTAGCCTGTCCTGATAATGTGCAATCATGGGGTCACCATGCAATAGACACCCAGCTCTGTGTTAGCCAGTCCTGATAATGTGCAATCACGGGGTCACCATGCAATAGACACCAAGCACTGTGTTAGCCAGTCCTGATAATGTGCAATCATGGGGTCACCATGCAATAGACACCAAGCACTGTGTTAGCCTGTCCTGATAATGTGCAATCATGGGGTCACCATGCAATAGACACCAAGCACTGTGTTAGCCTGTCCTGATAATGTGCAATCATGGGGTCACCATGCAATAGACACCCAGCTCTGTGTTAGCCAGTCCTGATAATGTGCAATCATGGGGTCATCATGCAATAGACACAAAGCACTGTGTTAGCGAGTCCTGATAATGTGCAATCATGGGGCCACCATGCAATAGACACCAAGCACTGTGTTAGCCAGTCCTGATAATGTGCAATCATGGGGTCACCATGCAATAGATACCCAGCACTGTCTGAGACTGTCCTGATAATGTGCAATCATGGGGTCACCATGCATTAGACACCAAACACTGTGTTAGCCAGTCCTGATAATGTGCAATCATGGGGTCACCATGCAATAGACACCAAGCACTGTGTTAGCCAGTCCTGATAATGTGCAATCATGGGGTCACCATGCAATAGACACCAAGCACTGTGTTAGCCAGTCCTGATAATGTGCAATCATGGGGTCACCATGCAATAGACACCAAGCACTGTGTTAGCCAGTCCTGATAATGTGCAATCACGGGGTCACCATGCAATAGACACCAAGCACTGTGTTAGCCAGTCCTGATAATGTGCAATCATGGGGTCACCATGCAATAGACACCAAGCACTGTGTTAGCCAGTCCTGATAATGTGCAATCATGGGGTCACTGTGCAATAGACACCAAGCACTGTGTTAGCCTGTCCTGATAATGTGCAATCATGGGGTCACCATGCAATAGACACCAAGCACTGTGTTAGCCAGTCCTGATAATGTGCAATCATGGGGTCACCATGCAATAGACACCAAGCACTGTGTTAGCCAGTCCTGATAATGTGCAATCATGGGGTCACCATGCAATAGACACAAAGCACTGTGTTAGCCAGTCCTGATAATGTGCAATCCTAGGGTCACCATGCAATATACACCAAGCACTGTGTTAGCCAGTCCTGATAATGTGCAATCATGGGGTCACCATGCAATAGATACCCAGCACTGTCTGAGACTGTCCTGATAATAGGTCAGATTACAAGTGGAGCACAAACATTTGCCCCCAAGTGATAAGGGGTATATCGCGGGTGTTTGTGCTCATCGGGTTTACCGCTGGTATTTTGAGTTGAAAGTAAATGTGTCCGCTTGAGAGCAATAGCGATTTACACTAGAATAATTACAACATCCTCAGAGCTCGGGTTAACTGTTTCACAAAACAAATAAGTTGCACAAAAACATAAAAAAAACATAAATTATTACACTCATAATAACACTGTCTAATAAATACATTACATAGTACAGTTACACACATAATAGCACCATCTAATAAATACATTACATAGTACAGTTACACACATAATAACACAATATAATAAATACATTACATAGTACAGTTACACACATAATAGCACCATCTAATAAATACATTACATAGTACAGTTACACACATAACACAATATAATAAATACATTACATAGTACAGTTACACACATAATAACACCATCTAATAAATACATTACACAGTACAGTTACACACATAATAACACTGTCTAATAAATACATTACATAGTACAGTTACACCCATAATAACACCATCTAATAAATACATTACACAGTACAGTTACACACATAATAACACAATATAATAAATACATTACACAGTACAGTTACACACATAATAACACAATATAATAAATACATTACACAGTACAGTTACACACATAATAACACAATATAATAAATACATTACATAGTACAGTTACACACATAATAACACCATCTAATAAATACATTACACAGTACAGTTACATACATAATAATACCATCTAATAAATACATTACATAGTACAGTTACACTCATAATAACACTATCTAATAAATACATTACATAGTACAGTTACACACATATTAGCACTGTCTAATAAATACATTACACAGTACAGTTACACACATATTAGCACTGTCTAATAAATACATTACACAGTACAGTTACACACATATTAGCACTGTCTAATAAATACATTACACAGTATAGTTACACTCATAATAACACAGTATAATAAATACATTACACAGTACAGTTACACCCATAATAACACCATCTTATAAATACATTACATAGTACAGTTACACACATAATAACACCAACTAATAAATACATTACATAGTACAGTTACACTCATAATAACACAATATAATAAATCCATTACACAGTACAGTTACACCCATAATAACACCATCTTATAAATACATTACATAGTACAGTTACACACATAATAACACCATCTTATAAATACATTACACAGTACAGTTACACTCATAAAAACACTGTCTAATAAATACATTACATAGTACAGTTACACACATAATAACACCATCTAATAAATACATTACACAGTACAGTTACACTCATAAAAACACTGTCTAATAAATACATTACATAGTACAGTTACACCCATAATAACACCATCTAATAAATACATTACACAGTACAGTTACACACATAATAACACAATATAATAAATACATTACACAGTACAGTTACACACATAATAACACAATATAATAAATACATTACACAGTACAGTTACATACATAATAACACCATCTAATAAATACATTACACAGTACAGTTACACTCATAATAACACAATATAATAAATACATTACACAGTACAGTTACACCCATAATAACACCATCTTATAAATACATTACATAGTACAGTTACACACATAATAACACCATCTAATAAATACATTACACAGTACAGTTACACTCATAAAAACACTGTCTAATAAATACATTACATAGTACAGTTACACCCATAATAACACCATCTAATAAATACATTACACAGTACAGTTACACACATAACACAATATAATAAATACATTACACAGTACAGTTACACACATAATAACACAATATAATAAATACATTACACAGTACAGTTACTCATAATAACAACATCTAATAAATACATTACAAAGTACAGTTACACACATAATAACACTGTCTAATAAATACATAACATAGTACAGTTACACTCATAATAACACCATCTAATAAATACATTACATAGTACAGTTACACTCATTAACAATGCCTAATAAATACATTACATAGTACAGTTACACTCATAATAACACAATATAATAAATATATTACACAGTACAGTTACACTCATAATAACACAATATAATAAATACATTACATAGTACAGTTACACACATAATAACACAATATAATAAATACATTACACAGTACAGTTAAACACATAACACAATATAATAAATACATTACATAGTACAGTTACACACATAATAACACAATATAATAAATGCATTACATAGTACAGTTACACACAAAACACAATATAATAAATACATTGCACAGTACAGTTACACACATAATAACACAATATAATAAATACATTACGTAGTACAGTTACACCAGTGACGTGCATTCATTGGAGGCAGGTGAGGCAGTGCCTCCCCTGGCCAATGTGGGAATTACAGCCTTTTTTATAAAAAAAATAAAAAAAAGAAATCTTTTTTTTTTTTTCTTTTTTTTTTCCATCTGAAAAGGTGACCCCCCCACCCCTCCACCAAATTCATTATTTTATTGCAATTTATTGTTTTAAAAAGAAAACTACGTAATATTAAGTAATACATTCATATTGCACAAGAAGGTAGAGGCCAGCTATCCTTCCATTGCGCAATGTGAATGTAATACTGTCTTATGTTATGGGCTGCTTTAGAGACTGCCACCCAGTGGGGAATAATAGCTAATGCAGCAGTCTCTATTGCAGCCCATAACTGCTCACACCGGAGGCTAGCCTCGGGAGCCCTGCCTGCCCGCCCATCAGCCAATCAGACATCACTATGTCTGAGTCTCTAGGCTGAGTTGCCGGGCGGGAAATAGTTGTGCAGCCGCAATGCGCAGGTCAGGTGTTTATGCATGTCTGTTGTCTTCAGAGCAGCAGAGAGGATCATTGAAGACAAGTGCTGCAGTCAGTCAGTGAGTGCTCTCAGTCAGAGTCAGTGGCTGTGTGAGACGTGCACTGTGTGACACTGTGAGTTGTCTGGACTGTCAGCCTCAGTCAGGTCAGGAGTCAGGACTCTCAGGGGGAGACTAGGAGAGGAGTGGTCAGCCGGCGTAGTAGCCAGAGGTAGGTGATGGACGGCGGGTGGGTCATGAATAATCAACAGTCACAGACAGTGAGTTCTTGAGTGCTGCTAAGCTGGTGTTGTGCAGCGTTTTCTTATCCGGTGCAGCAGCAAGCAGAGCAGCTCCCTACCATCATAAATAGAAAGCTGTGTCCAAATACTCCATTCAGACCGTGCATCTTGCTGGCCAGCTTTCTATTCATAAATAAAAAGAGAGAAGCGCTCAACCTGGGAACGAACAATAACATAATAGCTTGTTCTATGGCTAATTACCACCCTAGAAGCAGCCTCTTTTTGCTCAATATGTGCCTTTCACAGAGAAGAACTTTCCTGTAGCATATCAGTCTGATCCTGACTTAACAGTACAGTCCAGCCCCGAAATACCAGGCAATCCCTCTCTGAACAAGAGAAACAGCAAAACCCCAGACGTACGTTTCGGCCTATTGTGGGCCTCGTCAGTGAGGTGCAGCCATATCCCTCTAGGCACACTGAGCAACGGGTCCACGTCTGGATTACCGCATCACACTTAGGGAGACTTCCCTAAGTGTCCTAATTTGCATAAATAAAAAGAGAGAAGCGCTCAACCTGGGAACGAACAATAACATAATAGCTTGTTCTATGGCTAATTACCACCCTAGAAGCAGCCTCTTTTTGCTCAATATGTGCCTTTCACAGAGAAGAACTTTCCTGTAGCATATCAGTCTGATCCTGACTTAACAGTACAGTCCAGCCCCGAAATACCAGGCAATCCCTCTCTGAACAAGAGAAACAGCAAAACCCCAGACGTACGTTTCGGCCTATTGTGGGCCTCGTCAGTGAGGTGCAGCCATATCCCTCTAGGCACACTGAGCAACGGGTCCACGTCTGGATTACCGCATCACACTTAGGGAGACTTCCCTAAGTGTCCTAATTTGCATAAATAAAAAGAGAGAAGCGCTCAACCTGGGAACGAACAATAACATAATAGCTTGTTCTATGGCTAATTACCACCCTAGAAGCAGCCTCTTTTTGCTCAATATGTGCCTTTCACAGAGAAGAACTTTCCTGTAGCATATCAGTCTGATCCTGACTTAACAGTACAGTCCAGCCCCGAAATACCAGGCAATCCCTCTCTGAACAAGAGAAACAGCAAAACCCCAGACGTACGTTTCGGCCTATTGTGGGCCTCGTCAGTGAGGTGCAGCCATATCCCTCTAGGCACACTGAGCAACGGGTCCACGTCTGGATTACCGCATCACACTTAGGGAGACTTCCCTAAGTGTCCTAATTTGCATAAATAAAAAGAGAGAAGCGCTCAACCTGGGAACGAACAATAACATAATAGCTTGTTCTATGGCTAATTACCACCCTAGAAGCAGCCTCTTTTTGCTCAATATGTGCCTTTCACAGAGAAGAACTTTCCTGTAGCATATCAGTCTGATCCTGACTTAACAGTACAGTCCAGCCCCGAAATACCAGGCAATCCCTCTCTGAACAAGAGAAACAGCAAAACCCCAGACGTACGTTTCGGCCTATTGTGGGCCTCGTCAGTGAGGTGCAGCCATATCCCTCTAGGCACACTGAGCAACGGGTCCACGTCTGGATTACCGCATCACACTTAGGGAGACTTCCCTAAGTGTCCTAATTTGCATAAATAAAAAGAGAGAAGCGCTCAACCTGGGAACGAACAATAACATAATAGCTTGTTCTATGGCTAATTACCACCCTAGAAGCAGCCTCTTTTTGCTCAATATGTGCCTTTCACAGAGAAGAACTTTCCTGTAGCATATCAGTCTGATCCTGACTTAACAGTACAGTCCAGCCCCGAAATACCAGGCAATCCCTCTCTGAACAAGAGAAACAGCAAAACCCCAGACGTACGTTTCGGCCTATTGTGGGCCTCGTCAGTGAGGTGCAGCCATATCCCTCTAGGCACACTGAGCAACGGGTCCACGTCTGGATTACCGCATCACACTTAGGGAGACTTCCCTAAGTGTCCTAATTTGCATAAATAAAAAGAGAGAAGCGCTCAACCTGGGAACGAACAATAACATAATAGCTTGTTCTATGGCTAATTACCACCCTAGAAGCAGCCTCTTTTTGCTTTCTATTCATGATGGTAGGGAGCTGCTCTGCTTGCTGCTGCACCGGATAAGAAAACGCTGCTTGGGGGGCCAGCAAGTGGTTCTTAGTAGTGGGACTCAGTCACTCGGTCTGCATAGGTGACAAGTACTGTAAAACCTGCAGAGGAAAGTATGGAGCAGTTAGTTAGCAGTAAGAAAATCCTGGCCAGCTGAACAATAGAGCCTTTTTAATGAGCCCAGTTTGCGTGAGTCATCATTTATATATGTGTCCTGAGCTGTGATAAAACTTTAGGCAGGCACTATGGCTGGGGAGAAGTGCAGGGATTACAGCTGCTACACTTCTCCCGGTAGAGCCTTTGACAGCTGGACTGTGTGGAGCTTGTTTGCTTTTAATGCTAACTTCCTGCCAGAACGTAGCTGTGAAGACAGCAGCAGGGGGTTGGGCTTTCAGCACGGAGAAGACAGAGGAGGTATGTTAATTACTTAAAAAAATGCTCTGTTGTGTTTTTTTCTTTCTTTCTGCTGTTTTATGGCCTTTCTCCACTGCAGATAATGAGAATGTGTGTTTTAAAAGACCGGGGAAAGGGGAGAATACTTAGGACTTAGTACTAAGTTTAATTGCACCAGGAAGCTAAAAGGTCAGCTAAATGTGCTCCTTTCTTAAAAAATAAATAAATAGAATAAATAGTACTTTGGTCTTTGCTCTATTAAACAAGTTGAACTGTGATGGTGCCACTGGGGTAATGACCAGTGTGTGGGGAGAGTTTGTGTCTTTGTGTGTGTAAGTGTCTTTATGTCTGTGTGTGTGTGTATAAGTGTCTTTATGTCTGTGTGTGTGTGTAAGTGTCTTTATGTCTGTGTGTGTGTAAGTGTCTTTATGTGTGTGTGTAAGTGTCTTTATGTCTGTGTGTGTAAGTGTCTTTATGTCTGTGTGTGTGTAAGTGTCTTTATGTCTGTGTGTAAGTGTCTATGTCTTTATGTGTGTTTGTAAGTGTATTTATGTATGTGTGTGTGTAAGTGTATTTATGTCTGTGTGTAAGTGTATTTATGTCTGTGTGTGTGTGTGTGTAAGTGTCTTTATGTCTGTGTGTGTGTGTGTAAGTGTCTTTATGTCTGTGTGTGTGTGTGTAAGTGTCTTTATGTCTGTGTGTGTGTGTAAGTGTCTTTATGTCTGTGTGTGTGTGTAAGTGTCTTTATGTGTGTGTGTAAGTGTCTTTATGTCTGTGTGTGTGTAAGTGTATTTATGTCTGTGTGTGTAAGTGTCTTTATGTCTGTGTGTAAGTGTCTACAGGGAGTGCAGAATTATTAGGCAAATTAGTATTTTGACCACATCATCCTCTTTATGCATGTTGTCTTACTCCAAACTGTATAGGCTCGAAAGCCTACTACCAATTAAGCATATTAGGTGATGTGCATCTCTGTAATGAGAAGGGGTGTGGTCTAATGACATCAACACCCTATATCAGGTGTGCATAATTATTAGGCAACTTCCTTTCCTTTGGCAAAATGGGTCAAAAGAAGGACTTGACAGACTCAGAAAAGTCAAAAATAGTGAGATATCTTGCAGAGGGATGCAGCACTCTTAAAATTGCAAAGCTTCTGAAGCGTGATCATCGAACAATCAAGCGATTCATTCAAAATAGTCAACAGGGTCGCAAGAAGCGTGTGGAAAAACCAAGGCACAAAATAACTGCCCATGAACTGAGAAAAGTCAAGCGTGCAGCTGCCAAGATGCCACTCGCCACCAGTTTGGCCATTTTCAGAGCTGCAACATCACTGGAGTGCCCAAAAGCACAAGGTGTGCAATACTCAGAGACATGGCCAAGGTAAGAAAGGCTGAAAGACGACCACCACTGAACAAGACACACAAGCTGAAACGTCAAGACTGGGCCAAGAAATATCTCAAGACTGATTTTTCTAAGGTTTTATGGACTGATGAAATGAGAGTGAGTCTTGATGGGCCAGATGGATGGGCCCGTGGCTGGATTGGTAAAGGGCAGAGAGCTCCAGTCCGACTCAGATGCCAGCAAGGTGGAGGTGGAGTACTGGTTTGGGCTGGTATCATCAAAGATGAGCTTGTGGGGCCTTTTCGGGTTGAGGATGGAGTCAAGCTCAACTCCCAGTCCTACTGCCAGTTTCTGGAAGACACCTTCAAGCAGTGGTACAGGAAGAAGTCTGCATCCTTCAAGAAAAACATGATTTTCATGCAGGACAATGCTCCATCACACGTGTCCAAGTACTCCACAGCGTGGCTGGCAAGAAAGGGTATAAAAGAAGAAAATCTAATGACATGGCCTCCTTGTTCATCTGATCTGAACCCCATTGAGAACCTGTGGTCCATCATCAAATGTGAGATTTACAAGGAGGGAAAACAGTACACCTCTCTGAACAGTGTCTGGGAGGCTGTGGTTGCTGCTGCACGCAATGTTGATGGTGAACAGATCAAAACACTGACAGAATCCATGGATGGCAGGCTTTTGAGTGTCCTTGCAAAGAAAGGTGGCTATATTGGTCACTGATTTGTTTTTTTTTGTTTTTTGAATCTCAGAAATGTATATTTGTGAATGTTGAGATGTTATATTGGTTTCACTGGTAAAAATAAATAATTGAAATGGGTATATATTTGTTTTTTGTTAAGTTGCCTAATAATTATGCACAGTAATAGTCACCTGCACACACAGATATCCCCCTAAAATAGCTATAACTAAAAACAAACTAAAAACTACTTCCAAAACTATTCAGCTTTGATATTAATGAGTTTTTTGGGTTCATTGAGAACATGGTTGTTGTTCAATAATAAAATTAATCCTCAAAAATACAACTTGCCTAATAATTCTGCACTCCCTGTATGTCTTTATGTGTGTTTGTAAGTGTATTTATGTATGTGTGTGTGTGTGTAAGTGTATTTATGTCTGTGTGTGTGTGTGTAAGTGTCTTTATGTCTGTGTGTGTGTGTGTGTCTTTATGTCTGTGTGTGTGTGTGTAAGTGTCTTTATGTCTGTGTGTTATGAAATATACCAAAGAAAACCAGTTCAGCAAGACAAGGGCACAGCACATGACATATCTTGTGAATTATGTAGTATAACAATTATTTACAATATAGGCTGTACTATTAGAGGGCATTAAAGTCATTTTTTTTCCTGTTATGAATCTTAGAGGGGTTATTTTAAAATGTAATACATGTTTTGTATTTTCTTTCTGTAAGACATGTTTCTATACTGAGGAAATATAAATATATGTGTGTATGGTTGTCTGTCTGTATCAACCTATATTTATGCAAAACAATATTTTAATAAAATTAATTTTTATATGCATGATAGAAATTTTAAATTTAAAGGTTAAAGTAAATTCAAATATTTTCTTTTATGATTGAGACAGAGCATGGAATTTTAAACAACTTTCCACTTTACTTCTATTATTTAATTTGCTTTACTCTATTGTAGTCCTTTGTTGAACAGCATACCTAGATAGGTTCAGGAGCAGAAATGCATTACTGAAGCTAGCGGCTGATTGGTGGTTGAAGATATATATCTCTTGACATTGGTTTACCACATGTCATCAGCGAGATCTCAATGGTGCATTGCTGCTCCTTCAACAAATGATACCAAAAGAATGTAGCAAATTTATTAAAAGAAGTCAATTTTAAAATTACTTAAACTTGTATGCTCTATCAGAATCACAAAAGAAAAACTGAGTTTCATGTCCCTTTAAATTTCCAGATAGCATAAGTAGGCATAGTCATGTCAAATAATAACAAGATATGAACAGTCATGTACCTTATATATATACTAGAGTTGAACCTGAAGCTCAACTTGCTCAAGCTACAAATAAAATGTGTTTTTGCACTCCACCAATTACCTGTGTCTCATCATGATACTAAGACAAAAATGCTCATCCAGAGACAGAGTATATATTGTTAGTATTAAATCTATATTCACGATGCCCAACCCATGATTCTTCTATGAGATCAGAAATGGATCTACTTTTTTGTGTGACTGTTGCAATGTAATTTCAAGCATGTGTGAGAAATATCAGGGAATATAAATTGGATTAGGCAGTAGGCACCATACTTTGGTGCCTTTATATTCCCTGATATTTCTCACACGTTTGAAATTACATTGCAACAGTCACACAAAAAAGTAGATCCATGATAATGAAGGAATCTATAAGTATAATTTGCAGCATTAAAGTAAAAAGTATGTTTTAAACATATTTTAATGAGCCTGGATTTCTAGATCTCCTAATCAGAGCAAGCATTTTGTTATCTGGCAAGAGTTTCTGTTACAATCCTTTAGACTAAAATCATCATGTTTACTAAGTTGACCAGTTTTCCAAGACACCATTTAAAGGGACATGAAACCCATATGTTTTCTTTCATGATTTAGAAAGAGCATGTAATTTTAAATAACTTTCCAATTTACATCTAATAGCTGGCTTTCTTCATTCTTTTGATATCCTTTGTTGAAAATCATATCTAAATATGCTCAGTAGCTACTGAGCATATTTAGATATGATTTTCAACAAAGGATATCAAAAGAATGAAGAAAACCAGATATCCTTTGTTGAAAATCATATCTAAATATGCTCAGTAGCTACTGATTGGTGGCTGCATATAGATACCTCATGCGATTGGCTCGCCCATGTGCATTGCTATTTCTTCAACAAAGGATATCTAAAGAATGAAGGCGTATCCAATTCCTAGCCACTGCCTCACCAGCCTCTGAAGTCAGCACACATCACTGAGTTACACACATAATAACACAATATAATAAATACATTACACAGTACAGTTACACACATAATAACAACATCTAATAAATACATTACACACAGTACAGTTACATACATAACACTATCTAATAAATACATAACACAGTACAGTTACACACATAATAACACTGTCTAATAAATACATTACATAGTACAGTTACACACATAATAACACTGTCTAATAAATACATTACACAGTACAGTTACACTCATAATAACACTGTCTAATAAATACATTACATAGTACAGTTACACACATAATAACACAATATAATAAATACATTACACAATACAGTTACACACATAATAACAACATCTAATAAATACATTACACACAGTACAGTTACATACATAACACTATCTAATAAATACATAACACAGTACAGTTACACACATAATAACACTGTCTAATAAATACATTACATAGTACAGTTACACACATAATAACACTGTCTAATAAATACATTACACAGTACAGTTACACTCATAATAACACTGTCTAATTAATACATTACATAGTACAGTTACACACATAATAACACAATATAATAAATACATTACACAGTACAGTTACACTCATAATAACACAATATAATAAATACATTACACAGTACAGTCAGGAGCGAAACTACAGGGGTGCAGAGGTCGTTAACCTGCCACTGCCTGCACTTATATCAAGTGAGTGTGACGTGATGCTTCACTAGTGTCTCTGACTAAAGGGGTTAGTCTTTCTGTTTTACCCATTGGTATTTATGTGTGTGTGTGTATGTGGCTGTGTGTGTATTTATGCATGTGTGTGTGTATGTGACTGTGTGTGTATTTATGCATGTGTGTGTGTATGTGACTGTGTGTGTATTTATGCATGTGTGTGTGTGTGTATGTGACTGTGTGTGTATTTATGCATGTGTGTGTGTATGTGACTGTGTGTGTATTTATGCATGTGTGTGTGTATGTGACTGTGTGTGTATTTATGCATGTGTGTGTTGTGTGTATGTGACTGTGTGTGTATTTATGCATGCTTGTGTGTGTGTATGTGACTGTGTGTGTATTTATGCATGTGTGTGTATGTGTGTATGTGACTGTGTGTGTATTTATGCATTTGTGTGTGTGTGTATGTGTATGTGACTGTGGCCTCTATTCATCAAGCTGTCAACCGCAAATACGCTGGAATTCCGCAGCGTATTTGTGGCGAGCTTGATTCGCCTTAGTTATCAAACCCTACAGACCGGCAAAAGTAGAATTTTGTGAAGTAACATACGATCCGCCGGACTCAGTCCGATACAGATCGATGCTTACGTCACTCCAGATGTTCCAAATGCAAGTTCGGCACAATCTGACTACTTTTGCTAGTTATCAAATAACTAGCAGGTACGCTCAGCACTTTTCCGGCCAAGCGTACCTGGTTTTCAATCCGCCGCCCTGGAGGCCGCGGATACCATAGGAATCAATGGGAGTCTGAATGCAGCGAAAGCTCATGTTCGCTGCTGCCCGATATCCCATTTAATCCTATGGTAATGTCTACACCTAACACCCTAACATGTACCCCGATTCTAAACACCACTAATCTTCCGCCCCCTATACCGCCGCCACCTGCATAACACTTATTAACCATTAATCTGACGTCCCGCCACCGCCGCCACCAAAATTATACTTATTAACCCCTAAACCGCCGCCCCGGACCCCACCTCAACTAAATAAATTGTTTAACCCCTAAACCGCCACTCCCGGAACCTGCCGCAACTAAATACAATT
The DNA here is from genome assembly GCF_027579735.1 of Bombina bombina. Taxonomy (NCBI): domain Eukaryota; kingdom Metazoa; phylum Chordata; class Amphibia; order Anura; family Bombinatoridae; genus Bombina; species Bombina bombina. Next base: position 478,089,721 of record NC_069505.1, on the reverse strand, counting down.
ATTAACCCGTAAACTGCCACTCCCGGAGCCAACCGCCACCTACATTATATTTATTAACCCCTAATCAGCCCCACCACCGACGCCACTATATTAAATTTATTAACCCCTAATCTGTCGCCCCCTACACCACTGCCACCTACATTATATTTATTAACCCCTAATCAGCCGTCCCCAACGTCGCCGCCACTATATTAAATTTATTAACCCCTTAACCTAAGTCTAACCCTAACCCTAACACCCCCTAACTGAAATATAATTACAATAAATCTAAATAAATATTACTAGCATAAAAAAAAAAAATATTCCTATTTAAAACTAAATACTTACCTATAAAATAAACCCTAAAATAGCTACAATATAACTAATAGTTACATTTGTATCTATGTTAGGGTTTATATTTATTTTACAGGCAACTTTGTATTTATTTTAACTAGGTAGAATAGTTATTAAATAGTTATTAACTATTTAATAACTTCCTAGTTAAAATAAAGACAAATATACCTGTAAAATAAAACTTAACCTAAGTTACAATTACACCTAACACTACACTATAATTAAATACATTTACTAAACTAAATACAATTAAATACAATTAAGAAACATTATCTAAAGTACAAAAAAAACACTAAATTACAGAAAATAATATAATAATTACAAGTTTTTTAAACTAATTACACCTAATCTAATCCTCCTAATAAAATAAAAAAGCTCCCCAAAATAATAAAAAGCCCTACCATATACTAAATTACAAATAGCCCTTAAAAGGGCCTTTTGCGGTGCATTGCCCTAAAGTAATCAGCTCTTTTACCTGTAAAAAAAGAAATACAACCCCCCCAACATTAAAAACCCCCACCCACACACCCAACCCTACTCTAAAACCCACCCAATACCCCCTTAAAAAAACCTAACACTAACCCCTTGAAGATCACTCTACCTTGAGAAGTCTTCACCCAACCGGGCCGAAGTCCTCAACGAATCCGGCAGAAGTGGTCCTCCAGACGGGCAGAAGTCTTCACCCAAGCCGGGCAGAAGAGGTCCTCCAGACGGGCAGAAGTCTTCATCCAGGCGGCATCTTCTATCTTCATCCATCCGGCGTGGAGCGGCTCCATCTTCAAGACATCCGACGCGGAGCATCCTCTTCAAACGAAGTCCAACTGAAGAATGAAGGTTCCTTTAAGTGACGTCATCCAAGATGGCGTCCCTTCAATTCCGATTGAAGCCAATAGAATATTGAAGACAATATTTATTAACCCCTAATCAGCCGTCCCCAATGTCGCCGCCACTATATTAAATTTATTAACCCCTTAACCTAAGTCTAACCCTAACCCTAACACCCCCTAACTGAAATATAATTACAATAAATCTAAATAAATATTACTAGCATTAAAAAAAATATTCCTATTTAAAACTAAATACTTACCTATAAAATAAACCCTAAAATAGCTACAATATAACTAATAGTTACATTTGTATCTATGTTAGGGTTTATATTTATTTTACAGGCAACTTTGTATTTATTTTAACTAGGTAGAATAGTTATTAAATAGTTATTAACTATTTAATAACTTCCTAGTTAAAATAAAGACAAATATACCTGTAAAATAAAACTTAACCTAAGTTACAATTACACCTAACACTACACTATAATTAAATACATTTACTAAACTAAATACAATTAAATACAATTAAGAAAAATTATCTAAAGTACAAAAAAAACCACTAAATTACAGAAAATAATATAATAATTACAAGTTTTTTAAACTAATTACACCTAATCTAATCCCCCTAATAAAATAAAAAAGCTCCCCAAAATAATAAAAAGCCCTACCATATACTAAATTACAAATAGCCCTTAAAAGGGCCTTTTGCGGTGCATTGCCCCAAAGTAATCAGCTCTTTTACCTGTAAAAAAAGAAATACAACCCCCCCAACATTAAAAACCCCCACCCACACACCCAACCCTACTCTAAAACCCACCCAATACCCCCTTAAAAAAACCTAACACTAACCCCTTGAAGATCACTCTACCTTGAGAAGTCTTCACCCAACCGGGCCGAAGTCCTCAACGAATCCGGCAGAAGTGGTCCTCCAGACGGGCAGAAGTCTTCACCCAAGCCGGGCAGAAGAGGTCCTCCAGACGGGCAGAAGTCTTCATCCAGGCGGCATCTTCTATCTTCATCCATCCGGCGCGGAGCGGCTCCATCTTCAAGACATCCGACAAGGAGCATCCTCTTCAAACGAAGTCCAACTGAAGAATGAAGGTTCCTTTAAGTGACGTCATCCAAGATGGCGTCCCTTCAATTCCGATTGAAGCCAATAGAATGCGAGCTCAATCCTATTGGCTGATTGGATCAGCCAATAGGATTTTTCCTACCTTAATGCCGATTTGCTGATAGAATTCTATCAGCCAATCGGAATTGAAGGGACGCCATCTTGGATGACGTCACTTAAAGGAACCTTCATTCTTCAGTTGGACTTCATTTGAAGAGGATGCTCCACGTCGGATGTCTTTAAGATGGAACCGCTCCGTGCCGGATGGATGAAGATAGAAGATGCCATCTGGATGAAGACTTCTGCCTGTCTGGAGGACCTCTTCTGCCCGGCTTGGATGAAGACTTCTGCCGTCTGGAGGACCACTTCTGCCAGATTCGTTGAGGACTTCGGCCCGGTTGGGTGAAGACTTCTCAAGGTAGGGTGATCTTAGAGGGGTTAGTGTTAGGTTTTTTTAAGGGGGTATTGGGTGGGTTTTAGAGTAGGGTTGGGTGTGTGGGTGGTGTTTTTTAATGTTGGGGGGTTTGTATTCCTTTTTTTACAGGTAAAAGAGCTGATTACTTTGGGGCATTGCCCCGCAAAAGGCCCTTTTAAGGGCTATTTGTAATTTAGTAATTTTGGGGGACTTTTTTATTTTATTAGGGGGATTAGATTAGGTGTAATTAGTTTAAAAAACCTTTAATTATTTTATTATTGTCTGTAATTTAGTCTTTTATTTTTTTGTACTTTAGATCATTTTTCTTAATTGTATTTAATTGTATTTAGTTTAGTAATTGTATTTAATTATAGTGTAGTGTTAGGTGTAATTGTAACTTAGGTTAGGTTTTATTTTACAGGTAAATTTGTCTTTATTTTAACTAGGAAGTTATTAAATAGTTAATAACTATTTAATAACTATTCTACCTAGTTAAAATAAATACAAAGTTGCCTGTAAAATAAAAATAAACCCTAAGATAGATACAAATGTAATTATTAGTTATGTTGTAGCTATCTTAGGCCTAGATTTAGAGTTCGGCGGTAGCCGTCAAAACCAGCGTTAGAGGCTCCTAACGCTGGTTTTGGGCGCCCGCTGGTATTTGGAGTCAGTGATTAAAGGGTCTAACGCTCACTTTACAGCCGCGACTTTTCCATACCGCAGATCCCCCTACGCCATTTGCGTAGCCTATCTTTTCAATGGGATCTTCCTAACGCCGGTATTTAGAGTCGTTTCTGCAGTGAGCGTTAGAGCTCTAACGACAAGATTCCAGCCGCCTGAAAATAGCAGGAGTTAAGAGCTTTCTGGCTAACGCCGGTTTATAAAGCTCTTAACTACTGTACCCTAAAGTACACTAACACCCATAAACTACCTATGTACCCCTAAACCGAGCTCCCCCCACATCGCCGCCACTCGATTAAAATTTTTAACCCCTAATCTGCCGACCGCCACCTACGTTATACTTATGTACCCCTAATCTGCTGCCCCTAACACCGCCGACCCCTGTATTATATCTATTAACCCCTAACTTGCCCCCCACAACGTCGCCGCAAGCTACTTAAAATAATTAACCCCTAATCTTCCGACCGCAAATCGCCGCCACCTACGTTATCCCTATGTACCCCTAATCTGCTACCCCTAACATCGCCGACCCCTATGTTATATTTATTAACCCCTAATCTGCCCCCCACAACGTCGCCGACACCTACCTACACTTATTAACCCCTAATCTGCCGAGCGGACCTGAGCGCTACTATAATAAAGTTATTAACCCCTAATCCGCCTCACTAACCCTATCATAAATAGTATTAACCCCTAATCTGCCCTCCCTAACATCGCCGACACCTACCTTCAATTATTAACCCCTAATCTGCCGACCGGAGCTCACCGCTATTCTAATAAATGTATTAACCCCTAAAGCTAAGTCTAACCCTAACACTAACACCCCCCTAAGTTAAATATAATTTTTATCTAACGAAATAAATTAACTCTTATTAAATAAATAATTCCTATTTAAAGCTAAATACTTACCTGTAAAATACATCCTAATATAGCTACAATATAAATTATAATTATATTATAGCTATTTTAGGATTAATATTTATTTTACAGGCAACTTTGTAATTATTTTAACCAGGTACAATAGCTATTAAATAGTTAAGAACTATTTAATAGTTACCTAGTTAAAATAATTACAAATTTACCTGTAAAATAAATCCTAACCTAAGATATAATTAAACCTAACACTACCCTATCAATAAAATAATTAAATAAACTACCTACAATTACCTACAATTAACCTAACACTACACTATCAATACATTAATTAAACACAATTGCTACAAATAAATAAAATTAAATAAACTATCTAAAGTACAAAAAATAAAAAAGAACTAAGTTACAGAAAATAATAAAATATTTACAAACATAAGAAAAATATTACAACAATTTTAAACTAATTACACCTACTCTAAGCCCCCTAATAAAATAACAAAGCCCCCCAAAATAAAAAATTCCCTACCCTATTCTAAAATACAAATATTACAAGCTCTTTTACCTTACCAGCCCTGAACAGGGCCCTTTGCGGGGCATGCCCCAAGAATTTCAGCTCTTTTGCCTGTAAAAAAAAACATACTATACCCCCCCCCCCAACATTACAACCCACCACCCACATACCCCTAATCTAACCCAAACCCCCCTTAAATAAACCTAACACTACCCCCCTGATGATCTTCCTACCTTGTCTTCACCATGCCAGGTTCACCGATCCGTCCTGGCTCCAAGATCTTCATCCAAGCCAAGCGGGGGCTAGACATCCACTGAAGAAGTCCAGAAGAGGGTCCAAAGTCTTCCTCCTATCCGGCAAGAAGAGGACATCCGGACCGGCAAACATCTTCTCCAAGCGGCATCTTCTATCTTCTTCCATCCGATGACGACCGGCTCCATCTTGAAGACCTCCAGCGCGGATCCATCCTCTTCTTCCGACGACTAGACGACGAATGACGGTTCCTTTAAGGGACGTCATCCAAGATGGCGTCCCTCGAATTCCGATTGGCTGATAGGATTCTATCAGCCAATCGGAATTAAGGTAGGAATTTTCTGATTGGCTGATGGAATCAGCCAATCAGAATCAAGTTCAATCCGATTGGCTGATCCAATCAGCCAATCAGATTGAGCTCGCATTCTATTGGCTGATCGGAACAGCCAATAGAATGCGAGCTCAATCTGATTGGCTGATTGGATCAGCCAATCGGATTGAACTATATTCTGATTGGCTGATTCCATCAGCCAATCAGAAAATTCCTACCTTAATTCCGATTGGCTGATAGAATCCTATCAGCCAATCGGAATTCGAGGGACGCCATCTTGGATGACGTCCCTTAAAGGAACCGTCATTCGTCGTCTAGTCGTCGGAAGAAGAGGATGGATCCGCGCTGGAGGTCTTCAAGATGGAGCCGGTCGTCATCGGATGGAAGAAGATAGAAGATGCCGCTTGGAGAAGATGTTTGCCGGTCCGGATGTCCTCTTCTTGCCGGATAGGAGGAAGACTTTGGACCCTCTTCTGGACTTCTTCAGTGGATGTCTAGCCCCCGCTTGGCTTGGATGAAGATCTTGGAGCCAGGACGGATCGGTGAACCTGGCATGGTGAAGACAAGGTAGGAAGATCATCAGGGGGGTAGTGTTAGGTTTATTTAAGGGGGGTTTGGGTTAGATTAGGGGTATGTGGGTGGTGGGTTGTAATGTTGGGGGGGGGTATAGTATGTTTTTTTTTACAGGCAAAAGAGCTGAAATTCTTGGGGCATGCCCCGCAAAGGGCCCTGTTCAGGGCTGGTAAGGTAAAAGAGCTTGTAATATTTGTATTTTAGAATAGGGTAGGGAATTTTTTATTTTGGGGGGCTTTGTTATTTTATTAGGGGGCTTAGAGTAGGTGTAATTAGTTTAAAATTGTTGTAATATTTTTCTTATGTTTGTAAATATTTTATTATTTTCTGTAACTTAGTTCTTTTTTATTTTTTGTACTTTAGATAGTTTATTTAATTGTATTTATTTGTAGCAATTGTGTTTAATTAATTTATTGATAGTGTAGTGTTAGGTTAATTGTAGGTAATTGTAGGTAGTTTATTTAATTATTTTATTGATAGGGTAGTGTTAGGTTTAATTATATCTTAGGTTAGGATTTATTTTACAGGTAAATTTGTAATTATTTTAACTAGGTAACTATTAAATAGTTCTTAACTATTTAATAGCTATTGTACCTGGTTAAAATAATTACAAAGTTGCCTGTAAAATATATATTAATCCTAAAATAGGTATAATATAATTATAATTTATATTGTAGCTATATTAGGATTTATTTTACAGGTAAGTATTTAGCTTTAAATAGGAATTATTTATTTAATAAGAGTTAATTTATTTCGTTAGATAAAAATTATATTTAACTTAGGGGGGTGTTAGTGTTAGGGTTAGACTTAGCTTTAGGGGTTAATACATTTATTAGAATAGCGGTGAGCTCCGGTCGGAAGATTAGGGGTTAATAATTGAAGGTAGGTGTCGGCGATGTTAGGGAGGGCAGATTAGGGGTTAATACTATTTATGATAGGGTTAGTGAGGCGGATTAGGGGTTAATAACTTTATTATAGTAGCGCTCAGGTCCGCTCGGCAGATTAGGGGTTAATAAGTGTAGGTAGGTGTCGGCGACGTTGTGGGGGGCAGATTAGGGGTTAATAAATATAACATAGGGGTCGGCGATGTTAGGGCAGCAGATTAGGGGTACATAGGGATAACGTAGGTGGCGGCGGTTTACGGAGCGGCAGATTAGGGGTTAAAAGTGTAATGCAGGGGTCAGCGATAGCGGGGGCGGCAGATTAGGGGTTAATAAGTGTAAGGTTAGGGGTGTTTAGACTCGGGGTACATGTTAGAGTGTTAGGTGCAGACTTAGGAGGTGTTTCCCCATAGGAAACAATGGGGCTGCGTTAGGAGCTGAACGCTGCTTTTTTGCAGGTGTTAGGTTTTTTTTCAGCTCAAACAGCCCCATTGTTTCCTATGGGAGAATCGTGCACGAGCACGTTTTTGATGCCGGCCGCGTCCGTAAGCAACTCTGGTATCGAGAGTTGCATTTGCGGTAAAAATGCTCTACGCTCCTTTTTTGGAGCCTAACGCAGCATTTGTTTGAACTCTCGATACCAGAGTTAAATTTATGGTGCGGCCAGAAAAAAACCCGCGGAGCGTTAACAGCCCTTTTACCGCCGAACTCTAAATCTAGCCGTTAGGGTTTATTTTATAGGTAAGTATTTAGTTTTAAATAGGAATAATTTATTTAATGCTAGTAATATTTATTTAGATTTATTGTAATTATATTTCAGTTAGGGGGTGTTAGGGTTAGACTTAGGTTCAGGGGTTAATAAATGTAATCTAGTGGTGGCGACGTTGGGGGTGGCAGATTAGGGGTTAATAAATATAGGTAAGTGGCGGCAGTGTAGGGGGGCAGATTAGGGGTTAATAAATGTAGGTAGGTGGCGGTGGTGTAGAGGGGGCAGATTAGGGGTTAATAAATATAATCTAGGGGGCGGCAGATTAGGGGTTAATAAATATAATGTAGGTGGCGGTGGGCTCCGGGATCAGTGGTTTAGGGGTCAATAATTGTATTTAGTTGCGGCGGGGTCTGGGAGCGGCGGTTTAGGGGTTAATAATTGTATTTAGTTTTCGCGTGGTTCGGGAGCGGCGGTTTAGGGGTTAATATATTTATTAGAGTTGCGGCGGGGTCCGGGAGCGGCGGTTTAGGGGTTAATATATTTATTAGAGTTGCGGCATGGTCTGGGAGCGGCGGTTTAAGGGTTAGTATATTTATTAGAGTTGCGGCGGGGTCCGGGAGCGGCGGTTTAGGGGTTAATATATTTATTAGAGTTGCGGCGGGGTCCGGGAGCGGCAGTTTAGGGGTTAATATATTTATTAGAGTTGGGGTGGGCTCCAGGAGCGGCGGTTTAGGGGTTAATACATTTATTAGGGTTGCGGTGGGCTCCGGAAGCGGCAGTTTAGGGGTTAATACATTTATTAGAGTTGCGGTGGGCTCCGGGAGCAGCAGTTTAGGGATTAATACATTTATTAGAGTTGTGGTGGGCTCCAGGAGCGGCGGTTTAGGGGTTAATACATTTATTAGGGTTGCGGTGGGCTCCGGGAGTGGCAGTTTAGGGGTTAATACATTTATTAGAGTTGCGGTGGGCTCCGGGAGTGGTGTTTTAGGGGTTAATACATTTATTAGAGTTGCGGTGGGCTCCGGGAGTGGCGGTTTAGGGGGTAAACAGTATAGTATAGTGTGGGTGTTTAGTGACAGGGTACCAAGAAAGCTGTAAAAAAGCCGAAGAGAAGCGAGATCGATGACTGTTAGTTAACAACAGTCCACTGCTCATCGCTCCGTACTTGGTGCGCAGCTTTTTGACAGCTTTTTTGATAATTTTGGAGAACGTATTCAGGTCCGCAGCAGCGATGTTAGGCGAACTTAGGCGAGCGTATTGGTGCCGGAGAATGCAGGTAAGTTGACGGCTTGATAAGTAGATGCCTGTGTGTGTATTTATGCATGTATGTGTGTGTGTATGTTTGTGGAACCAGAAAATTACAGACCTTGCTACTATAACATGGGGGGAGGGGGTAAACAGTGTCACTACCTGTTAAAAGTTTCATAACTGGGAAAAAGTGTCAGATAGAGCCGAATGTGTATTCAGAACATCTGTAATGACGTAAGCATCGATCTGTGTCGGATTGAGACTGGCGGATCGTATGTTACATCACAAATTTCAGGTCGGATCATCTCGCAACAATTACGATGCAGAATTCCGGCGTATTTGCAGTTGACAGCTTGATAGATAGGCCTCATATAGTTGAAAACTTGTGGTGCGGTGAATTGTGGTAGCTGAAGTCTTTACATCGTATGGGTGAATTTCCCAGTAACCTCTCAGATCTGATTCTATCTTTTGCACATACAGGAAAGGTGTAATTATTTATATTGTAATTGCTCTGGTGATGAATAAGGCGCATCAGATGCTGTAAATCTACTGATAAACAGAGAGATTGTCACTGACCCATATGTGACCTTCACACATATGTATGGTTTATATGCACCAATCCCATCTATATGGAGTAGAGCAACCTGTATAATTTCACTTAATAATTTAGCAGTTAAAGATGTAAACTTATTTTTTATATATAAAAGGTAAAACAGGGGTTATTTATTCCTACTCATATTTTAACTAAAATGTTTTTTCTCTTATAGTTTTATAAGATAGATAGATATAGATAGATAGATAGATAGATAGATAGATAGATAGATAGATAGATAGATAGATAGATCTGCTTACTACTGCACTGAATTACTCAAAGTCACAGTCAGGGCAGAGTCTAAAATATCCAGATTTCACTGAGTGAGAGGTATTTGGTTATATTATCTATCTACGCATGTTAAGCAACACTATACATATATATATATATATATATATATATATACATATATGTATTTATGTGTGTGTGTATATATATATAGTGCTGCTGCTTAACATGCTACAATTTGCAGTCAGAACCTTGAAGGGTTAAAAATAAGGAAGCAAGTTTCCCACTAACAACAGCAACACACCCTGTACTGAATAAGAAGAGACTTTCAGTTTCATTTCCTGTCGTTGGACACAACCATGGAGTCTGCTGATCTGAGAGAGGAGCTAACCTGTTCTGTCTGCCTGAGCGTTTATACAGATCCTGTAAATCTCAGCTGTGGCCATAACTTCTGCCTGGGCTGTATTGAGAGTGTGCTGGGTACCCAGGAGGGGTCTGGGGTCTATACCTGTCCTGAGTGCAGAGAAACTTTTAATGCAAAACCTAAATTGCAGAGGAACATAACACTGTGTAACATAGTGAGAAATCTACATCCTACTCAGCTGGAGAAAAGAGAGACTGGGATCTCCTGCACTTACTGTATTCACTCTCCTGTACCTGCTGCTAAATCCTGTCTGCATTGTGAGGCTTCTCTGTGTGATGCCCACCTGAGGGTACACAGCAAGTCTGAGGAACACATCTTAACTAAACCCACCACTTCCTGGGGTAACAGAAAATGCTCCATACATAAGGAGCTGCTGAAATATTACTGCTCTAAGGATGCTGCCTGTATCTGTGTGTCCTGCTCCCTGGTCGGAAAGCACAGGGGACACCAGGTGGAGCTGCTGAATGAGGCTTCTGAGAAGAAGAAAATGAAACTGAGAAATGTTCTGCAGAAACTGACCACAAAGAGAGAGAAGACTGAGAAAAGAGTCCAGAGTCTGCAGGAGCACAGGAGAGGGGTGCAAGAGAAAGCAGCTGGTTTAACAGAGAGACTCACTGCCCTGATTAGGGACATCAGGAAACAGCTGGAAGACCTAGAGAAGCGAGTCCTGAGTGACATCACCCGGCAGCAGGAGCAGGTTTTACTCACAATCTCTGATCTGATCCAGCAGCTGGAAAAAGAGAAGGACGAGCTGACCAGGAAGATTTGTCACATTAAGGAGCTGTGCAACATGACTGACCCATTAACTGTCCTACAAGAACAGGAATCACACAGAGATAACTTTTGTGGTGCTGAGAAGGGAGATAATGAGGTCACACAGAGAGGTCATAAACAGGTTCCTGCTGGGGGGGATTTGGATGAGGGTCTAATCTCAGTGATCTTATACAGAGGTTTAGCTGATATTGTGACTGATGTAAAGAAAGAGCTGTATATGCAGGTGACATCAGACTTATTACTGGATATAAAAACAGCTAATTATAATGTTATTGTATCAGATGACCTAAAAACTGCATCCTGTACAGATATAAACCAGCAGCGACCAGATACACCAGAGAGATTTACAAAATATGTTCAGGTATTAAGTACCAGGAGCTTTTCCTCAGGGCGACATTACTGGGATATGCAGACAAATAATTCAGGGTACTGGAGCGTAGGGGTTTGTTATCCCAGCATGATGAGGACAGGAGATAAGTCAGGGATAGGAGAGAATGACAAGTCCTGGTGTGTTGAAAGCGGTAATTTTCTGCTACATAATACAATAGAAACCTCATTAGATCCCCCTCTATCATGTGACAGAGTAGGAATACTGCTGGACTATGAGGCTGGGCATCTGTCCTTTTATGAGCTGTGTGACCCAATCAGACACTTACACACCTACACTGAGACCTTCACTGAGCCTCTTCATGCTGCGTTCTGTGTAGAAGATGATGCCTGGGTGAGAGTAATGAGCTAGATACACTGACCATAATAATAATGCTGCTACCTGTGAGTCAGTGATGTTTGTGTATTGTGCACATTTTGTGTGAACTGTACTAGAAATAAAATACTTGTGTATAAAAATCTGATCTTCTTGTATTATTATAGGCAACTGTATATATAGCACCAACATAAGGGGCAGTGTAGAACAGAAAGGTTATTAAACAGTAATTACAGTCAAGTACAGGAAAATTATTTGTCTATTAAACTTACATAAAAAGCTACATTGTGTAGACTATTGTCACATGCTTGGTATAAGCACACACATTGTTACATTTATACTCACATGCATATATACACAAGAAAAAACAAGTGCACATTTACATATAAACACAAAACACACATATAATAGCACACACACATAACACATACATATACACAGACATACAACAGACAATATACGGTATGTGTGTGTGTGTGTGTGTATATATATATATACACACACACACACATTATCTGTTTGTCCCACATATATATGTAAACATTATTATATGTCCAAAAATATATACAGTATATTTGTGTGTATGCACATTAATATCTGTCCTATTTATACAGTATATATATATATATATATATATATATATATATATATATATATATATATATATACACACACAAACACACACTAATAATCACATGCACATACACATGAAAACACTTACACACAAACACTAATAATCACATGCACATACACATAAAAACACAAACACACACTAATAATCACATGCACATACACATAAAAACACAAACACACAATAATAATCACATGCACATGAAAACACTCACACAAATAATCACATACACAGACACACATACACAAATAATCACATGCACATACACATGAAAACACTCACACAGACACACAGATAAATAATCACATGTCTATACACATGAAAACATTCGCACACACACACACAATCACATGAACATAAAAAAACATAATCACTAATAATCACATGCACATGCACATACACATGAAAACACTCACACACACACAAATAATCACATGCACATACACATGAAAACACTCACACAGGATACCTAGGCCATATTGTATAAGGAAGAGAAAGAAAGAGGATGGAGACTTCCGTTGGGGGAGGAGCTGTGCAGATTACCTGCTGCACACAGGTGTTGTGAGAGAACACTAGTCTATCGTCTCCCCGCTCCTAGCCACTTGCCCGGGAGAGTTACCCGGGATTGCTGTGTGGCGCTCTGCGAGGCTTAGGCCCGCCCGAGTTTGGAGTCTCCAATAGCTGATTCAGCTAAGCGATCTGTTCGCTGGAAATTTTAACGCTGAAAAAAGGACAACTACCCTTAAGTTGATTGGGAGGAAAAGGGAAAAAGACACGCTCACCTTCTTGAAATTGTCCATGCCCCGCTGGGGCTGAAGGCAGAGGATAAGTAGGGGATATCTGTAAGGATTCCGCTTCATGTTTTACCTATGCCTTTCCCATTCACCTTATGTATGGATTCCACTCCATGTTTTACCTATGCCTTTCCCATTCACCTGACTTCAGCCTTACCTGTACTTAAGGCATCAGCTGACTGCAGACAGGTGCTTAATTAATAAGTTTCTAGACTAGCTCTGAAGTCTGTCTGTTTTCCACTTGCTGTGTGTTTTCTCTGAAAACAAACCAGTCTGCTTTTCTTCCAATTTCTGAACCAGCTACTACCTTGGGATTACTTATTTTTACTGCCGGTTCATATGCTCATTTTGCCTACATAAACTTTTACAGAGGCGAGTTTTTCTTTTAAGCGTGCACGCTACAACAGAGACTTATTTCATACTGCAGTGTGTTTGCTGCCTTCTCCCTCTGAGTTGCTATCTCATTTGAGCCACTGAAGCGTTTCTCACACAGCGGACTTCAATCTCTCTTCCACTGCAACACAGTGCAACTCATCTACAAACAACCTCCCACGGACTAAGTACAAGGACATCTCAGAATTAATTCTGCTTCTATTTCACACCATCCGGTGACTGGGGGTAAGCACTGTAGTTACTTTAAGCTGTGCTGTACAAATAAACCTTGAACTTTGCTTTTCCCTGCTGCTCTACTGTCCGCAAGACTATCAGCACATGTGTATACCATTCTGTGACAAACTAACTAACAGTGTCTAAAACTGAGAGTTACACTTCACACTGAACTGTTATATCTTACTCCAGCACTAATAGCAACACTACCTGCTTTCTGGAACTCTGCTTTTCTTTATCAAGATTTATCATACTGGGAGCTAGCTGAACACTAAAGTTTGCTACTAAGAAATTGTTTTATTTTTTACATTTCTTCTGATCCAGCCTTTGTTTATGTTTATACTATTGCTGTGACATTCAACAGCATATGTGATTTACATCATTTGTTGCCAGACAAGTTTCTGATCTGCAATTCAATTACTTGAGAATAACAACTTCACTTAAAGCAGCTTGGTCTATGCTGTTCAATAGTCCATTTGCCAAAAGTGATACAAATCATTTATTTTGCATACTCTGCAGTTGTGATCCATCCTCACTCTCTACTAAATCATTACAATATCCTACCAGTCGCTCCCCGGGGATTGCAGACTGTGGTCGGTGAGCGAGGCAGTTGTGGCGTGGAAGCTTTCTGGGACCAGGCGCAGACAAACGCGTGGCAGGGCTTCTGGTCAGCTGTATGGCTGCACTGTGAAAGAGAAGCGGAGTAGCCTAGAACCGAGGCATCGGATCTACTGGAGGCGGCCCTGTGATCTGTAGCAGCTGGAACCGGTCAAAAGCCTGCAAAGTGGCCGCTCAGGTGGGTGGCAGTGTCTGACGGCAAGACTCAGCCAGTGGAGATTCAACCAATGCAGGTGTTGCCCGGGGCGTGATACAGGAGCTGCCCTAAAATCAGCAGTGCCCGGCTAAGGTGTAACAAGTAAGGAGGCCGATTCATATCAAGGCACAAAGAAGATCTTTAAGGTAAAGGCTGGTCCCTACATTCCGAGACTTACCTTTTCCAAACAGCCCCGAATCTTCAGCAGCTTCAGATTTCCCGCTGCTTGCAGGACTGGCCGTATGTGGCTGGAGATCTTCGATGAGAGGAGAATATTCTGACATACAGCCAGGATAAGGGGGAACTGCAATTGGGACATTTTTTTTTTTCCTGATAAATCCTGAGGCGGCAGTGGTAAGACCCAGGCTTAAAACCTGACATTGATAAGTACTCCCTTTAAGCTGATTTATTCTGCTATCGCTTTGTGTGTTACTGCAGTGTTTTACATGTTGTCAGCCTCTCCCTGAGCTGCTGAATTTACAGACACTAGGATTCCCATTGATAGGAATTAAAGGTGTCCTTGTCTCTTCTCCAGGACAGCAAGGAAAGGAAGACAACAGAAAAAAAAAAAGAGAAAAATTGCTTGCTTGACATGTCATACTAATATAACGGGGGACTAACAGATAAAGAAAGCTTGCTACAGAGCCTCTTAAGAATACTGGCAGTCTAATCCCCTAGACGGACAGAACAATAAGTCCATGTATTATAATTCAAGCTATATATGTACCTAATTAATGAAAGAGAGAGTGTATTATGCTTTGTATTAGGTCAGGAGAAATGGTTTATTGTTACCTTTTGCAATAATTCTATCTGCTCTGGATAAGAGCTGCATTATAGGAATCTGTTTTTGCTGGGAAATTTTTTTTTTGGTTTAGGCTCTGCTGGGGTGTGAACTAGCATGTGGAATGTTTTGTCTCATTTAAACATACATACTCTTGGATCCTGGGGAGGTAGACGGGACTGCTATTCAGAACAAAACGTTATTTGGCACAGTGGTAAATAATTATTCCTGGATGCTTGGATAAGTAGCTTAACGCGGCTAAAGGAATGGGGGGGGGGAATAGGGAATCAAAGGAAAAAAAAAAAAAATGATTATCTAGGTAAAGTAAAGCGGGGAGTGTGAAAAGTTTGAAAATTAGCATTGAAATTAGCTGTTTTTTCTCCTATTGCTTGATCTTGGACATATACCAGATATTAGTATCCTACACAGGAACTGGTCATTATAGTGGTCACAAAGCATTTTGATAACTGTGGTTTTTCTACTCTATATAGGGTTATTAGAATTCCATGGAATATTTTTTTTCTCACTAAAGCAGAGATGTTATCTTTTGCCTGCCAGGTGTTATAGAGCTTATCTGGTTTATTCTAATCAGATTTATCTTAATAAATAGGACACTAGAGCACCAACCCATTTTTTTTTTTTTTTTCTTTTTTTCTCTTCTTGTGTGTAGACACATATTTTCACATTTCACTCAAGGGAGTAGTATAATAGCCACTTTCACATCTCACACGCCTCTCTGTACATAGGAGAGCAGCGCATTCAAGCACTCTTATTTTTTTTTTTTTTCTCTTCACTAGACCAATCTAGGTCCTTTTTTTTACTTTTTTTTTTTTTTTTTTTTTTTTTTTTTTCCTCTTCTGTGTATTGTCACATATTTGCACATTTCACTACAGGAAGTAGTACAACTCCCACTTTCATATTTACATTGCTCTCCATAGCAAGGAGAGAAGCACATTCGAGCACGCCTATCTTTCACTAGACCCAAATCCAGGTCTTTTCCACTCTTTTTCGGTCAGAGTTCCCTTTTTTCTTTTTTTTTTTTTTTTCTCTTTCTTCTTTCACCTCACTTAATTTTGTTTGTTTATTAAACACACCCAGGGGAACCAGGAGGGTAGAAAGTTAGATCGAAGATAGTAACTAGAAGACTTGGTGTCCCCCCTTATAGCTCCCCTCTCTTCACTACACATTTTCTAGTTTTTTCTTTTTTATGGAAAGATTTGTCACTCAAGCTAAATCCTCTTCGCCCAGAATGCCTGTTAAAGGCAAAGACAAAAAAGCCAAACTGGGTGATCCCAGTTTGAACAGCTCTAGTGAGACATTACCTAATATAAATGACACCCAGATGCTAATCACTCATCTAACTGATTTATTTACCCCACAGTTTGAGATAATAAAGGCTGAATTGGGCACGATTTCATCGGTAATTTCTAGCCTTTCTGTAGAGGTCAAACAATTCTCCAATAGAATGCTAGAAATGGAGAACAGAGTTTCTGAGTTAGAAGATCAAGCCAATGTTCAAGATGACATTATAACTAAACAGAACTCCAAAATTGTCAATCTGCAATTGCGTCTGGACGACCTGGAAGATCGTTCCAGACGCAATAATATTCGAATTATCGGCCTCCCCGAGACCCAGGAATTCCAGGATTTATATCATTTTACATCTTACACATTGCCCCAGGCCCTAGGTTTCCCTCAGCAGAGGCTTCCCATTGTTATAGAGAGAGCCCACAGAACGGGCCCTAAAAATATTCAGTCAGAGGGATCTCGCCTAAATAGAATGTGCATTTTTAGAATTCTGAATTACCAAGACAAGGTAGAATATTTGAGATTATTCAAAAAAAGAAGTGAACCACTCCTGTTTGGAAACAATAGAATTTTATTATTTCAAGATTATTCGGTAGAAACCTCCTCAAAAAGAAAGATAATGGCACCGCTCTGCTCGCAACTTATTAATAAAGGCTTCAATGCATGGATGGTATATCCTGCTAGCATAATTGTTGAGCAGGACGGTGCCAGAAAAATCTATCGAGAAGCCGGGGAGGTAAAAATTTTTATAAATGATAAATAGTTGACTGCTCAGCTATTTAAGATTTACTTTTGTCCCCTATAAAATGAAGGGTGAGTTAGATCCTAAAGTTCTTTATCTCTTTTCTGAGGGATGTATGTTTAGAAGTGTTAGGGATTGCTGTTTTGATATTTTTCAAAGGTTTTTTTTTTTTTTTTTTTTTTTTTTTTTCTTTTTTTTTTTTTTGCTTTTTTTCCCTGCTTATCCTCCTCCTCTTATTTCTCTGCTCTTTATCGATTTTCCCCCCTCCGGGTCCGTAAGAGGAAACCTTTTTCTGATTGATCCGCTAAGAGTCGGTAGTGGACATTACATTTTTATCTTGGAATGTAGGCGGGATTGTCTCGCCTATGAAACGTAAGTTGATTATCAAGCTATTGGCGAAACAAAAACCAGATATTGTTTTTATTCAGGAGACCCATCTTACAGAACAGGAAGTCGCAAAACTCAAGATAAAATGGGTGGGAGAGGTAATTGCCTCTTCTTCAAGCAGGAGAAAATGTGGTGTGGCAATATTGATCAGCAAATCGCTGGATTATAAGATCATACAAGTGGAGCGGCGGTTTAGGGGTTAATATATTTATTAGAGTTGCGGGGGGTCCGGGAGCGGCGGTTTAGGGGTTAATATATTTATTAGAGTTGCGGCATGGTCTGGGAGCGGCGGTTTAAGGGTTAGTATATTTATTAGAGTTGCGGCGGGGTCCGGGAGCGGCGGTTTAGGGGTTAATATATTTATTAGAGTTGCGGCGGGGTCCGGGAGCGGCAGTTTAGGGGTTAATATATTTATTAGAGTTGGGGTGGGCTCCAGGAGCGGCGGTTTAGGGGTTAATACATTTATTAGGGTTGCGGTGGGCTCCGGAAGCGGCAGTTTAGGGGTTAATACATTTATTAGAGTTGCGGTGGGCTCCGGGAGCAGCAGTTTAGGGATTAATACATTTATTAGAGTTGTGGTGGGCTCCAGGAGCGGCGGTTTAGGGGTTAATACATTTATTAGGGTTGCGGTGGGCTCCGGGAGTGGCAGTTTAGGGGTTAATACATTTATTAGAGTTGCGGTGGGCTCCGGGAGTGGTGTTTTAGGGGTTAATACATTTATTAGAGTTGCGGTGGGCTCCGGGAGTGGCGGTTTAGGGGGTAAACAGTATAGTATAGTGTGGGTGTTTAGTGACAGGGTACCAAGAAAGCTGTAAAAAAGCCGAAGAGAAGCGAGATCGATGACTGTTAGTTAACAACAGTCCACTGCTCATCGCTCCGTACTTGGTGCGCAGCTTTTTGACAGCTTTTTTGATAATTTTGGAGAACGTATTCAGGTCCGCAGCAGCGATGTTAGGCGAACTTAGGCGAGCGTATTGGTGCCGGAGAATGCAGGTAAGTTGACGGCTTGATAAGTAGATGCCTGTGTGTGTATTTATGCATGTATGTGTGTGTGTATGTTTGTGGAACCAGAAAATTACAGACCTTGCTACTATAACATGGGGGGAGGGGGTAAACAGTGTCACTACCTGTTAAAAGTTTCATAACTGGGAAAAAGTGTCAGATAGAGCCGAATGTGTATTCAGAACATCTGTAATGACGTAAGCATCGATCTGTGTCGGATTGAGACTGGCGGATCGTATGTTACATCACAAATTTCAGGTCGGATCATCTCGCAACAATTACGATGCAGAATTCCGGCGTATTTGCAGTTGACAGCTTGATAGATAGGCCTCATATAGTTGAAAACTTGTGGTGCGGTGAATTGTGGTAGCTGAAGTCTTTACATCGTATGGGTGAATTTCCCAGTAACCTCTCAGATCTGATTCTATCTTTTGCACATACAGGAAAGGTGTAATTATTTATATTGTAATTGCTCTGGTGATGAATAAGGCGCATCAGATGCTGTAAATCTACTGATAAACAGAGAGATTGTCACTGACCCATATGTGACCTTCACACATATGTATGGTTTATATGCACCAATCCCATCTATATGGAGTAGAGCAACCTGTATAATTTCACTTAATAATTTAGCAGTTAAAGATGTAAACTTATTTTTTATATATAAAAGGTAAAACAGGGGTTATTTATTCCTACTCATATTTTAACTAAAATGTTATTTCTCTTATAGTTTTATAAGATAGATAGATATAGATAGATAGATAGATAGATAGATAGATAGATCTGCTTACTACTGCACTGAATTACTCAAAGTCACAGTCAGGGCAGAGTCTAAAATATCCAGATTTCACTGAGTGAGAGGTATTTGGTTATATTATCTATCTACGCATGTTAAGCAACACTATACATATATATATATATATATATATATATATATATATATATATACATATATGTATTTATGTGTGTGTGTATATATATATAGTGCTGCTGCTTAACATGCTACAATTTGCAGTCAGAACCTTGAAGGGTTAAAAATAAGGAAGCAAGTTTCCCACTAACAACAGCAACACACCCTGTACTGAATAAGAAGAGACTTTCAGTTTCATTTCCTGTCGTTGGACACAACCATGGAGTCTGCTGATCTGAGAGAGGAGCTAACCTGTTCTGTCTGCCTGAGCGTTTATACAGATCCTGTAAATCTCAGCTGTGGCCATAACTTCTGCCTGGGCTGTATTGAGAGTGTGCTGGGTACCCAGGAGGGGTCTGGGGTCTATACCTGTCCTGAGTGCAGAGAAACTTTTAATGCAAAACCTAAATTGCAGAGGAACATAACACTGTGTAACATAGTGAGAAATCTACATCCTACTCAGCTGGAGAAAAGAGAGACTGGGATCTCCTGCACTTACTGTATTCACTCTCCTGTACCTTCTGCTAAATCCTGTCTGCATTGTGAGGCTTCTCTGTGTGATGCCCACCTGAGGGTACACAGCAAGTCTGAGGAACACATCTTAACTAAACCCACCACTTCCTGGGGTAACAGAAAATGCTCCATACATAAGGAGCTGCTGAAATATTACTGCTCTAAGGATGCTGCCTGTATTTGTGTGTCCTGCTCCCTGGTCGGAAAGCACAGGGGACACCAGGTGGAGCTGCTGAATGAGGCTTCTGAGAAGAAGAAAATGAAACTGAGAAATGTTCTGCAGAAACTGACCACAAAGAGAGAGAAGACTGAGAAAAGAGTCCAGAGTCTGCAGGAGCACAGGAGAGGGGTGCAAGAGAAAGCAGCTGGTTTAACAGAGAGACTCACTGCCCTGATTAGGGACATCAGGAAACAGCTGGAAGACCTAGAGAAGCGAGTCCTGAGTGACATCACCCGGCAGCAGGAGCAGGTTTTACTCACAATCTCTGATCTGATCCAGCAGCTGGAAAAAGAGAAGGACTAGCTGACCAGGAAGATTTGTCACATTAAGGAGCTGTGCAACATGACTGACCCATTAACTGTCCTACAAGAACAGGAATCACACAGAGATAACTTTTGTGGTGCTGAGAAGGGAGATAATGAGGTCACACAGAGAGGTCATAAACAGGTTCCTGCTGGGGGGGATTTGGATGAGGGTCTAATCTCAGTGATCTTATACAGAGGTTTAGCTGATATTGTGACTGATGTAAAGAAAGAGCTGTATATGCAGGTGACATCAGACTTATTACTGGATATAAAAACAGCTAATTATAATGTTATTGTATCAGATGACCTAAAAACTGCATCCTGTACAGATATAAACCAGCAGCGACCAGATACACCAGAGAGATTTACAAAATATGTTCAGGTATTAAGTACCAGGAGCTTTTCCTCAGGGCGACATTACTGGGATATGCAGACAAATAATTCAGGGTACTGGAGCGTAGGGGTTTGTTATCCCAGCATGATGAGGACAGGAGATAAGTCAGGGATAGGAGAGAATGACAAGTCCTGGTGTGTTGAAAGCGGTAATTTTCTGCTACATAATACAATAGAAACCTCATTAGATCCCCCTCTATCATGTGACAGAGTAGGAATACTGCTGGACTATGAGGCTGGGCATCTGTCCTTTTATGAGCTGTGTGACCCAATCAGACACTTACACACCTACACTGAGACCTTCACTGAGCCTCTTCATGCTGCGTTCTGTGTAGAAGATGATGCCTGGGTGAGAGTAATGAGCTAGATACACTGACCATAATAATAATGCTGCTACCTGTGAGTCAGTGATGTTTGTGTATTGTGCACATTTTGTGTGAACTGTACTAGAAATAAAATACTTGTGTATAAAAATCTGATCTTCTTGTATTATTATAGGCAACTGTATATATAGCACCAACATAAGGGGCAGTGTAGAACAGAAAGGTTATTAAACAGTAATTACAGTCAAGTACAGGAAAATTATTTGTCTATTAAACTTACATAAAAAGCTACATTGTGTAGACTATTGTCACATGCTTGGTATAAGCACACACATTGTTACATTTATACTCACATGCATATATACACAAGAAAAAACAAGTGCACATTTACATATAAACACAAAACACACATATAATAGCACACACACATAACACATACATATACACAGACATACAACAGACAATATACGGTATGTGTGTGTGTGTGTGTGTATATATATATATATATATATATATATATATATATATACACACACACATTATCTGTTTGTCCCACATATATATGTAAACATTATTATATGTCCAAAAATATATACAGTATATTTGTGTGTATGCACATTAATATCTGTCCTATTTATACAGTATATATATATATATATATATATATATATACACACACAAACACACACTAATAATCACATGCACATACACATGAAAACACTTACACACAAACACTAATAATCACATGCACATACACATAAAAACACAAACACACACTAATAATCACATGCACATACACATAAAAACACAAACACACAATAATAATCACATGCACATGAAAACACTCACACAAATAATCACATACACAGACACACATACACAAATAATCACATGCACATACACATGAAAACACTCACACAGACACACAGATAAATAATCACATGTCTATACACATGAAAACATTCGCACACACACACACAATCACATGAACATAAAAAAACATAATCACTAATAATCACATGCACATGCACATACACATGAAAACACTCACACACACACAAATAATCACATGCACATACACATGAAAACACTCACACAGGATACCTAGGCCATATTGTATAAGGAAGAGAAAGAAAGAGGATGGAGACTTCCGTTGGGGGAGGAGCTGTGCAGATTACCTGCTGCACACAGGTGTTGTGAGAGAACACTAGTCTATCGTCTCCCCGCTCCTAGCCACTTGCCCGGGAGAGTTACCCGGGATTGCTGTGTGGCGCTCTGCGAGGCTACGGCCCGCCCGAGTTTGGAGTCTCCAATAGCTGATTCAGCTAAGCGATCTGTTCGCTGGAAATTTTAACGCTGAAAAAAGGACAACTACCCTTAAGTTGATTGGGAGGAAAAGGGAAAAAGACACGCTCACCTTCTTGAAATTGTCCATGCCCCGCTGGGGCTGAAGGCAGAGGATAAGTAGGGGATATCCTACCAGTCGCTCCCCGGGGATTGCAGACTGTGGTCGGTGAGCGAGGCAGTTGTGGCGTGGAAGCTTTCTGGGACCAGGCGCAGACAAACGCGTGGCAGGGCTTCTGGTCAGCTGTATGGCTGCACTGTGAAAGAGAAGCGGAGTAGCCTAGAACCGAGGCATCGGATCTACTGGAGGCGGCCCTGTGATCTGTAGCAGCTGGAACCGGTCAAAAGCCTGCAAAGTGGCCGCTCAGGTGGGTGGCAGTGTCTGACGGCAAGACTCAGCCAGTGGAGATTCAACCAATGCAGGTGTTGCCCGGGGCGTGATACAGGAGCTGCCCTAAAATCAGCAGTGCCCGGCTAAGGTGTAACAAGTAAGGAGGCCGATTCATATCAAGGCACAAAGAAGATCTTTAAGGTAAAGGCTGGTCCCTACATTCCGAGACTTACCTTTTCCAAACAGCCCCGAATCTTCAGCAGCTTCAGATTTCCCGCTGCTTGCAGGACTGGCCGTATGTGGCTGGAGATCTTCGATGAGAGGAGAATATTCTGACATACAGCCAGGATAAGGGGGAACTGCAATTGGGACATTTTTTTTTTTCCTGATAAATCCTGAGGCGGCAGTGGTAAGACCCAGGCTTAAAACCTGACATTGATAAGTACTCCCTTTAAGCTGATTTATTCTGCTATCGCTTTGTGTGTTACTGCAGTGTTTTACATGTTGTCAGCCTCTCCCTGAGCTGCTGAATTTACAGACACTAGGATTCCCATTGATAGGAATTAAAGGTGTCCTTGTCTCTTCTCCAGGACAGCAAGGAAAGGAAGACAACAGAAAAAAAAAAAGAGAAAAATTGCTTGCTTGACATGTCATACTAATATAACGGGGGACTAACAGATAAAGAAAGCTTGCTACAGAGCCTCTTAAGAATACTGGCAGTCTAATCCCCTAGACGGACAGAACAATAAGTCCATGTATTATAATTCAAGCTATATATGTACCTAATTAATGAAAGAGAGAGTGTATTATGCTTTGTATTAGGTCAGGAGAAATGGTTTATTGTTACCTTTTGCAATAATTCTATCTGCTCTGGATAAGAGCTGCATTATAGGAATCTGTTTTTGCTGGGAAATTTTTTTTTTGGTTTAGGCTCTGCTGGGGTGTGAACTAGCATGTGGAATGTTTTGTCTCATTTAAACATACATACTCTTGGATCCTGGGGAGGTAGACGGGACTGCTATTCAGAACAAAACGTTATTTGGCACAGTGGTAAATAATTATTCCTGGATGCTTGGATAAGTAGCTTAACGCGGCTAAAGGAATGGGGGGGGGGGAATAGGGAATCAAAGGAAAAAAAAAAAAAAAATGATTATCTAGGTAAAGTAAAGCGGGGAGTGTGAAAAGTTTGAAAATTAGCATTGAAATTAGCTGTTTTTTCTCCTATTGCTTGATCTTGGACATATACCAGATATTAGTATCCTACACAGGAACTGGTCATTATAGTGGTCACAAAGCATTTTGATAACTGTGGTTTTTCTACTCTATATAGGGTTATTAGAATTCCATGGAATATTTTTTTTCTCACTAAAGCAGAGATGTTATCTTTTGCCTGCCAGGTGTTATAGAGCTTATCTGGTTTATTCTAATCAGATTTATCTTAATAAATAGGACACTAGAGCACCAACCCATTTTTTTTTTTTTTTTTTTTTTTCTTTTTTTCTCTTCTTGTGTGTAGACACATATTTTCACATTTCACTCAAGGGAGTAGTATAATAGCCACTTTCACATCTCACACGCCTCTCTGTACATAGGAGAGCAGCGCATTCAAGCACTCTTATTTTTTTTTTTTTTCTCTTCACTAGACCAATCTAGGTCCTTTTTTTTACTTTTTTTTTTTTTTTTTTTTTTTTTTTTTCCTCTTCTGTGTATTGTCACATATTTGCACATTTCACTACAGGAAGTAGTACAACTCCCACTTTCATATTTACATTGCTCTCCATAGCAAGGAGAGAAGCACATTCGAGCACGCCTATCTTTCACTAGACCCAAATCCAGGTCTTTTCCACTCTTTTTCGGTCAGAGTTCCCTTTTTTCTTTTTTTTTTTTTTTTCTCTTTCTTCTTTCACCTCACTTAATTTTGTTTGTTTATTAAACACACCCAGGAGAACCAGGAGGGTAGAAAGTTAGATCGAAGATAGTAACTAGAAGACTTGGTGTCCCCCCTTATAGCTCCCCTCTCTTCACTACACATTTTCTAGTTTTTTCTTTTTTATGGAAAGATTTGTCACTCAAGCTAAATCCTCTTCGCCCAGAATGCCTGTTAAAGGCAAAGACAAAAAAGCCAAACTGGGTGATCCCAGTTTGAACAGCTCTAGTGAGACATTACCTAATATAAATGACACCCAGATGCTAATCACTCATCTAACTGATTTATTTACCCCACAGTTTGAGATAATAAAGGCTGAATTGGGCACGATTTCATCGGTAATTTCTAGCCTTTCTGTAGAGGTCAAACAATTCTCCAATAGAATGCTAGAAATGGAGAATAGAGTTTCTGAGTTAGAAGATCAAGCCAATGTTCAAGATGACATTATAACTAAACAGAACTCCAAAATTGTCAATCTGCAATTGCGTCTGGACGACCTGGAAGATCGTTCCAGACGCAATAATATTCGAATTATCGGCCTCCCCGAGACCCAGGAATTCCAGGATTTATATCATTTTACATCTTACACATTGCCCCAGGCCCTAGGTTTCCCTCAGCAGAGGCTTCCCATTGTTATAGAGAGAGCCCACAGAACGGGCCCTAAAAATATTCAGTCAGAGGGATCTCGCCTAAATAGAATGTGCATTTTTAGAATTCTGAATTACCAAGACAAGGTAGAATATTTGAGATTATTCAAAAAAAGAAGTGAACCACTCCTGTTTGGAAACAATAGAATTTTATTATTTCAAGATTATTCGGTAGAAACCTCCTCAAAAAGAAAGATAATGGCACCGCTCTGCTCGCAACTTATTAATAAAGGCTTCAATGCATGGATGGTATATCCTGCTAGCATAATTGTTGAGCAGGACGGTGCCAGAAAAATCTATCGAGAAGCCGGGGAGGTAAAAATTTTTATAAATGATAAATAGTTGACTGCTCAGCTATTTAAGATTTACTTTTGTCCCCTATAAAATGAAGGGTGAGTTAGATCCTAAAGTTCTTTATCTCTTTTCTGAGGGATGTATGTTTAGAAGTGTTAGGGATTGCTGTTTTGATATTTTTCAAAGGTTTTTTTTTTTTTTTTTTATTTTTTTTTTTTTTGCTTTTTTTCCCTGCTTATCCTCCTCCTCTTATTTCTCTGCTCTTTATCGATTTTCCCCCCTCCGGGTCCGTAAGAGGAAACCTTTTTCTGATTGATCCGCTAAGAGTCGGTAGTGGACATTAAATTTTTATCTTGGAATGTAGGCGGGATTGTCTCGCCTATGAAACGTAAGTTGATTATCAAGCTATTGGCGAAACAAAAACCAGATATTGTTTTTATTCAGGAGACCCATCTTACAGAACAGGAAGTCGCAAAACTCAAGATAAAATGGGTGGGAGAGGTAATTGCCTCTTCTTCAAGCAGGAGAAAATGTGGTGTGTTAATATTGATCAGCAAATCGCTGGATTATAAGATCATACAAGTGGAGACAGATACGACTGAAAGGTTTATATTATTACAAATTATTATTAATAATACTAAATATGTTCTTTGTAATGTGTACGGCCCTAACAAATTCTGTAGGGATTTTTGGGAGAATGTTAAAGTTAAACTTTTTCCTTATATAAAAGAGAATCTCATATTAGGTGGAGATTTTAATATGGCCATGTGCCCAGAAGTAGATAGATTCTCACAGAAGAACCTTCCAGAGACTAGGAGAAGCTCCAAATATCTTACTAGATTTTGTCGTAAATTACATCTCACTGATATATGGCGATGCCTTAATCCGGATCTATTGAGCTTCACATGTGAATCCAAAGCACACAGGACATTTGCCAGGATAGATTTATTTTTAATTGCCGAGTCACTCTCGATTACTAAAATAGAGGCTGGAATTGGGGAGATTGTGACCTCGGACCACTCAATCATATCTTTAACTTTGAGATGCCACGACAGCAGTAAATTTAAAAGGCCTAGGACCTTTTATTATCCATGTTATCTTTATAATAATCCTAGATTTTGTCAATGGTTAAAACAGTCTTGGAAGGATTACAGTACACGTAACATTTCTTATTTTCATAAGATTGAAACCTTTTGGGAGGCTTCAAAAGCGGCCTTACGTGGTGAAATCATGGCATTTCTAGATATTAAAAATAAGAAACAACGTGCCCGAGACCTGCAACTTACTAACCAGGTTAAAAAAGCCTATAAAAAATACTACGGAGATCGTTCCAGTAGTAACTGGAATAGGTATTTAGCCCATAGAAAAGAGAGGGACATATTCCTGACTCAAAAACATCTAGAAGAAGAGGCTAAAACCAATCTATATTTCAGGAGCTTTCACGGTAGCTCAGCTAAAAATTTAGCTAGATTGGTTAAAGCCAGGAAAAGGAAGAACTTTATCTCTAGTGTTAAAGAAGGAAATTCGCGATATACCAATACAGAAGAGATACGCGGAGTCTTCTTTAATTATTACAAGCAATTATATTCCAAACAGGAATGCAATTTTACTAACCAAGAAAATTTTTGGGAGAAAGTCACTCTACCTAAGATACAGAAGGAAGAATTAGATGCCCTGAATGTTCCGATCACTCCGGAAGAAATATTAAGAGCCATTAATGCTTCCAAATTGAACAAAACCGCGGGCCCTGATGGGTTTCCTGCGGAGTTTTATAAAAGTCTAGCAGTAGAAATAACTCCAATCTTAGAGAAATTGTTTAACAGCTACTATACTACCGACAAACCAATTTCAAGTCTTTTCGCTGCAGCAAACATATCACTAATACTGAAAAAAGGAAAGAACCCTGAAGATCCAGCCTCATATAGACCAATTTCAGTCCTTAACGCGGATTACAAGATCCTAACTTCTATCATTTCTTGTAGACTTGCAGGGTGCTTGGATAAACTTATACATCCCGATCAGGTCGGATTTATGACCACGCGAAATTCCGCTAAAAACATTAGGAGATTAACTACCTTGGTAGACTATATTTGGAATAGTGATCAGTTCAAAGATAGAACTAATTTTAATGACCACGCAGTTCTCACTTTGGATGCAGCCAAAGCTTTTGACAGCATTGCTTGGACTCATTTATTTAAAACCTTAGACAAATTTGGCTTTGCAGAAAAATTTTTACACTTTGTTCAGAAAATTCATTGGAAGCCAGAATCCTTTCTCCTGGTTAATCGGATGTTTTCTCCTAAGATAACTTTAGAGAGAGGAACAAGACAGGGTTGCCCCCTCTCACCTCTCTTGTTTAACATTGCTCTTGAACCGCTAGCAACCAGATTGAGAGAAATCTTGCCGGGGATACCAGATTTAGACCCAAACTTAAAAGTCTTACTTTACACGGACGATATTCTAATTTGTTTACAAAATACTAGAGACTCAATCCCCAAGGTCATAAATACATTGGAGGAATTCAGCTCCTTTGCGGGATACAAGTCCAACTTAGATAAAAGTGAATTTATGTGGCTAGGCAAAGATACTCATCGACAAACTAATTTAATGTTTCGTACGGTTTCAGCCATAAAATATCTGGGGCTGGAGATTCATAAAAATCCTAAACACTGGTATTCAGCTAATATTGATGCGCTCTTCCAGAAGATCAAAGAAGATCTTGACTTATGGAAGGCTTTCCCTTTATCCATATCTGCATCCGTCAATTTGATCAAAACTATAATCTTCCCACGGATTCTATATCCTATACAAAACCTGCCATTAATTTTAACAAACAAAGATGTACGCAGATTGAATTCCTGGTTTTCCAAGTTCATCTGGAAAGCTAAAAAACCACGTATATCATTGGAAAAATTGTCACAAAAATTTTCTAATGCTGGTCTAGCTCTTCCTAATATCAGACTTTATAATATCGCAACACTACTTAAAATAGCTATAGATTGGCTAGCTCAATCGAATAGGGTTACCTCTTTTGATTTTGAATCTCGATTGACTAACCCATGGTCACTGAAGGCTCTTTTACACTGCCCGATACAAGAACTTCCACAAAAAGTTTCTATATTACAATCCTTCAAAAACCCGATTTATGCTTGGCAGAAGTTCTGTCCTATATTAGAATTGAATCCTTTTTTTTCAGACTTTCTACCCATTAGGGGTAACCCGCTTTTCATGCCTGGAATAGATCAAAAAGTATTTTTAGAGTGGCAGGACAGAGGTCTTAAGGATATTTATCAGTTATTGAATGATCAATCTCAGATTTTTTCTTGGGAAACTATTGTCTCAAAATATTCGCTAGGCACGGGGAATCAATTCGCCTATTTCCAGGTCCGTCATTATGTTAGCTCCCAAAGTTGGTATTCTTTAAGTAGGTCTGAGTGGTCCGAGGTCAAAATCTGTATCGAAAAATTCATAGCTGGAGACATATCGATTTCTCTAATTTACGATATAATGCTCACCAAACAGGGCATATTATTGAGCGAAAATCTGGTTAATTCTTGGATAAATTGTATCTCTACATTGGATCAAGAGAAGATTTCTCGTAGCCTTGAGTTAATAGCTAACTACCCCATCTCGGTAAGCTGGAAAGAATCTCATCTTAAATTAATGAATAAATTTTATTTATCTCCATCCAGGTTAGCGAAATTTTATCCGCTTAAAAAGGCCGATTGCCCACGGTGTTCATATGGCAAAGCAGATCTCATGCACATGTTATGGTACTGTCCTAAAATAAAACAACTTTGGCAGAAAGTTCAGTTCTGGTTTAATAGGCAATATAATGGGGCTTACTCGCTCTCGCTGGAAGATATAATATGCTTGATACTTAATCCCATGTCAGATTTAAAAATCCGGATTTTAAATACCATTATATTAATTGTTAGATACAATATTTTCAAATCCTGGATTGCTAAGACGCCTCCCAGCCTGGGGGTAATTCTTAAAGGGATACAATCCCAAATTATATACGAATCATTTCATCTATCACAGGCTTCAGAGAAAAAAATCAAGACTTTCTTGCTAGAATGGGCACCCATTATTAAGACTTATTCATTACAACTCCAGCGACGGATCCTGTCTCCATTTGTTTCTTCTATCAGCTTTGCTGAGCTAGTCTTGCTACAAGTATTTCCCGACTCCTGGATAAGAAATTATAGAGATATTCCATAAAGGTATGAACTACCGTTCCTAAGGTAGAGCTCCTCGGATCCGGAGGGCCCCCACAAATTTTTTTTTTTTTTTTTTTTTTATTATTCTTCTTTCTTTCTTTCTTGCTGGCCCTTCTTTTCTTTCTTTTTCCCGCCCTCCCTTCTTTGGTTTTCTCCCCTCCTTTTTCTCCTTTTTAGGGTTAGAATGTCTGACTTTGTGATTTAGAAATGGCAATCCAAATTGGTTTGAAAATAATTTAGAGAGTTCTTTTTTTCGCAACTAGACTATATGATTAGATAGGAGAGACACCGGCTAGCCGGGAACAAGAATCAATAGGTATCTGTGATGAAACATGGTATCAGAAATTATGTTGATTAAATATCGATATCCATATATGAAGTAATATATAAGTTGTTGGAGATGCTTTTTTTTTTTTTTTTTTTTGTGTTTTTTCTTTGATGGGTGTTAGTCCATATTATCTCATGATTTCTATAGATGATTTTAAGCATATTGACTAACGAAAAGTATAATTTGTGTGACATTTTGGCATGATTTTGCTTTATTGAAAATTGAGTATGATTTTATGTTATGCTGCTAATTATGTTATATTACAGTATGAATATCTTGTACTGATACGAGTCACAATGTTTATGTGGTTTGTCATTTATTTTTATGTTGAATAATAAAAAACTTTAAAAAAAAAAAAAAAAAAAAAAAAAAGAAAACACTCACACAGACACACACTAATAATCACATGCACATATACATGAAAACACTCACAGAGACACACACACAAATAATCACATGCACATTCACATGAAAACACTAACACAGACACACACTAATAATCACATGCACATATACATGAAAACACTCACACAGACACACACAAATAATCACATGCACATACACATGAAAACACTCACACAGACACACAGATAAATAATCACATGTCTATACACATGAAAACATTCGCACACACACACAATCACATGAACATAAAAAAACATAATCACTAATAATCACATGCACATACACATGAAAACACTCACACACACACAAATAATCACATGCACATACACATGAAAACACTCACACAGACACACACTAATAATCACATGCACATACACATGAAAAATCTCACACAGACACACACAAATAATCACATTCACATGAAAACACTAACACAGACACACACACACAATTAATAACATGTACATACACATGAAAAAACACACACAGACACGCACACACACACAAATAATCACATACACATACACATGAAAACACTCACACACAAATAATCACATGCACATACACATGAAAACACACACAGACACACACACACAAATAATAACATGTACATACACATGAAAACACACACAGACACACACACACAAATAATAACATGTACATACACATGAAAAAAACTCACACACACACACTAATAATCACATGAACATAAAAACACACAGACACGAACACAATCACCTGCACATACACATGAAAACACTCACACAGACACACACACAAATAATCACATGCACATACACATGTAAACACTAACACATAAACACACACACTAATAATCACATACACATGAAAACACACACACACACTAATAATCACATACACATGAAAACACTCACACAAATAATCACATACACATGAAAACACTCACACACACTTAATAACATGTACATACACATGAAAAAAACGTACACACTAATTATCACATGCACATGAAAACACACATAGACACACACACAAATAATCACATGAACATGAAAACACTCACAGACACACAAATAATCGGATGAACATGATGGTGGCTCAAGTAGTTTATTTATTTTAAAGCTTTTTATTGCCCCTGAGGGCTCTATAGCACAGGCTTCTGAGGCATGTAGTAGATGGGTGGAGCATGGCAGCAATATAGGGAACAGCTTAGACACTGAGAGGCCTATTTATGAAAGGCCTATCCGACATGATCCGATCAGCGAGACGCTCTCCGCATTCAGCATTGCACCAGAAGCTCTTCTGATCTGCTGCTGCAATGCTGCCCCTTGCAGATTCGTGGCCAATTGGCCGCTAGCAGGGGGTGTCAATCAACCCGATCATATTCGATCGGGTTGATTTGTGGCGATGTCTGTCCGCCACCTCAGAGCAGGCGGACAAGTTATGGAGCAGCGAGTCTGAAGGCTTGCCAGAAACACGGGGCTTCAAGCTCCATCCGCACAGAGAGCTCAAAGAGAGGCGCTAAACTGG
Source organism: Bombina bombina (assembly GCF_027579735.1). NCBI lineage: Eukaryota > Metazoa > Chordata > Amphibia > Anura > Bombinatoridae > Bombina > Bombina bombina. The sequence goes on along the minus strand of NC_069505.1, from coordinate 478,057,515 downwards.
GAACGGATAGTCCACCTTATAGGATGTTCACCACCCACTTGTTCTGTCCAGTCTGTGCTTTTCACAGAAGAGACTTTTTCTGTATATCAGTCTGACTCTATCCAAAAGGATAGTCCAGCCCTGAAATACCAGGCAATTCTCATCTGAACAAAAGATTTGTACAGCTAACGCCAGACGTATGTTTTGACCTATATGGGTTGGGAGGTGCAGCTATATCCAGGGCCGGATTTACAGCCCAGGTGCCTGTAGGCACCAAAATCTAAAGCATAGATTGATATGAACCTATAGATACAGCCTAAAACTTTATAGAATTATGATTTTTTTTTTACAGCAGCTACCAATTTTGACACATAAAAGGCATTCCATGATCTATAACAAAGCACTCCAGACAGTATTTGCCCAGTATCATGAGATTCCAGTTAGAACAGTATTTTTTTTCAAATAATTTATACAAGAAAAGTGCAGGTTGTCTACCCCAGGGCTTCATTTAGAAACTTTGCTGACCAAGCCTGCAATGTGCACAATCAACCAAGGGTCAGTTTTTTTTTTAAAGTGTGTTTATCCTGTGCAACAGCCCTGGCATTTTGCATTTTAGCAATACTATTCATACCTATGGGATTTTATATAAAAGACTGCTGATAAATTCCCATTGTGCATTCAGAGCACTCTGTAATAGCGCAGAAATAGTCACTCCCCATAAAATAACCAACCCCCACACACTTACTCTCAGGCCGCTCTAACATCTCTGTCCGCATTCTCCGGAAAAATAGACTGAACCAGCCAGCGTGGCAGCCATCGATGTTTAGGACAAAGTTATAATCTACTATGGTGAGTGAGGGCTGAGCCGCAGAGATGTGCAGAAAAGGCATATGGAGCAGAGAGACAGGCACCTCTCTATGGAAAGAGCCTGTAGGCACATGCCTAATCTGCCTAATGGTAAATCTGGCCCTGGCTATATCCCTCTAGGCACAGTGAACAAGAGGTCCACGCCTGGTTGCCCCATTACCCTTAGGTTCCTCACAGCATCTGCAGATCAGGAAGGGTTCCAGCTGGTACACTCTGTGTTATTAATTATCTGTTATGTTACCAAGCAACCTTAGCGCTACTAGAGATTCTATCAGTTACTGAGCTCCCTCAGAACTGGCTGGAAACTGCTGCTGCCTTCTCTAGGTGTTTGTATCATTTACAATACTTCATATTACTAGTTACATTGTTTTATGCTGGCAGGAGCACG